>NW_008580153.1:645943-730994 GCF_000520115.1 Aphanomyces invadans
GTGGGCAATGTATTGCAGGGTCGAACGCTGGGCTGCTGGTACGGCCTGAATGCGGGCTGGCAAGTCAGTGTATTTTTGCTTGCGCCCAGCACGTCCTTTTGTTTTGCTCGACATGTCATTGCAGACGACTTCTCGCGCAAGAAGGTCCTCTGCGCCCAACGACGCATTCGCACGCTTCCAGGTCTCGCCAATGGTGTGCCGATTGCGGCCGAAGATGCGAGCTACTTCCTTTATAGTACCACGTTGGAGCTGGCACGGTTGCTTCACCACAGGCAAGTGGAGGTGGTCCACTACTGCCCGGCGTTGGTCAGACGTCAGATCTTTCATGGGAATCGCGCCATGCAAGTTTTGCCGCTCAAAACGATCATCATTCTATTTATTCGGATAATTGATCTGTATCCGTATGATTTTATCTTGAATTCACAGTCAATATGAAATCTTGAAAACATTCTGCTTTGATGAAATCAGAGTTTATTTTTCATTGATTGGGCCAATTAGATTCGCAGGATTGAGCACTTTAACCGACTATTTCTGGATTTTTCAACTTCGAAAAATTGTTGAAAATATTTGCAATTTCCCGTTGTGGCGGGTTTATTTCGGGCCGGAGGTAGTATAATACAAGCTTTTTTAGATAGACTACCTCTGTTCCATATTAGTGCCGACATTTGACTTTACGGTGACCCCAAAAACTGAATTTTTGGTCAAAATTGACGAATCAAAGCCCCAATGATGTATCAAGGAATTCTTAACAAAGTTTCTATTGGACAAAACGACCGAAAATGATATCTTCGGCCCAAAAAACAAATTCGTCAACTTGTTTCTGAATAAAAATACAAAATGTGAGTTACTAGAATTATAATATGTGGACTGTCTATTTCCGGGAATCCGGATAAGAATGAAATGCCGTTTGAGCACAAGCCTAGTCACTAATTGCTAATTGCTTATCGCATCCCGCAGCGTTTCCTCTAGGAAGCGCATATCCACAGCTCTATCGAAGCAGCTACGCGGCGGTGAGCCGCTGTCGGTCATCCCAAGTGCCGATTGTCCAGCAAACTCGGGAATTTTATCCAATAAAATCGATGTATGCATCATTTCTAGCCAATAAGAATGAAATGTCGCCAGTAATTTAAAAAAAAGTGTGATTTTCAAATGGCGCCAGTAAAATGGAACAGAGGAAGTATACGCTCTAATGGTCATATTTTTTGTTGGCAGACAAATTCCACCTTGCCCGCTAGCTTGTGTGGAAAAATTGACCGCGGGACTCGTCGCTGACATCTCAATTTGCCTCCGACGAGTTCATAAAGTACTGAGCTAGGAAAGTGCATCGAGAAGGAAGGGAGTTTGAGGGCACGAGATCATCCGAACTAAGAATTTCCATATTATTCGAAGTTCGAGGAATATTTACACGGTTATATGTCGAATAGGATATTTCATGGGTCATACAAATTGCAAGACATTTCGTGCAGCCACGTGGTTATAGTGACCTTTAATTAGTGTGACGAATCATCAATGGTCTCACACAAGTGCTGCCAAAGTCAAGCCCACTGCGTTGTGGCGACGACGACGTCGACGGAGGGTTCGTTCTCAAGATGGAGATGAATCGTGGGGAGGCGGAGAAGTGCATGGAGCTGGGAAAGAAGCATCTACGTGCTGGCAACTATCGCCAAGCCGTCAAATGGTTTGACAAGTCCATTCGATTGTTTCCATTGCCTGGGGCAGAAGCCTTACGCGCGAGGTCGGCGGAGTCTGCACAACAGCAGGAGGCTCCCTCGTCGTCGTCCAGTTCGTCCAGTACTGCGCGCGCAGCACCTGCTGCATCGCCGTCCTCGTCGTCAACTACTGCGTCCCAGCCAGAAGACACACGACCATACACAGAAGAGCAAGTCCGAATAGTCCGCAAAATCAAAATGTGCAAGACACACTACGACGTCCTTGGCGTAGCAACCAATGCAGATGAAAACGATATCAAGAAGGCGTATCGTAAACTCGCGCTGAAGCTGCATCCTGACAAGAACAGTGCGCCAGGTGCCGAGGACGCGTTCAAGGCCGTGGGGAAGGCATTTACTATTCTCAGCGACGACCAAAAGCGAGCAGATTACGATCGTTTTGGCGACAACGCTCCGGGCGAGTCCAATAGTGGCAATCGGCAGCGAACGCGACAGCACCATGGTGGCTACAATGACGACGACATCAGCCCCGAAGACATTTTCAACATGTTCTTTGGGGGCGGTATTCCCAGACAACGCCAGCACCGCCAGCAATATCAGCGACAGCAACAGCAGCGTCAGGCAAACGAAACCCCCCGAACGCCGATGCAGCAATTTTTACAATTTTTGCCGCTCATTTTGGTGCTGTGTTTGTCGCTGTTCTCGTTTCCGGGCAACCAGTCTCCTCCGTTCAGGTATCTATTCCGTCATGTGATGATAGTTGGCAGCTCATGCGGTATATGTCACTCAGTTTGAACCCCACGCAAGACATGCCCGTGCAGCGCACGACCCGCATGCGCAACGTGATCAACGGTATTCCGTACTACGTCGCGCGCGACTTTGAGAGGAGATATACAAATGACTGGCGAGACCTCATGCGCGTCGAGAAAATGGTGGAGTCGTGGCATGTTCAAAAGCTACGAGAAGGGTGCGAAGGCGAGCGGCTCAAGCAAAAGCGGCGTATCAACAAAGCGCGCAACCACAAGAACGCCGACGAGCGTGAAAGTGCAGTGAAGAAGGCGTTGGCAGTGCCGCTGCCCACGTGCGAAGAACTAAACCGGCTACAAGAGTAGAGATGCCAACTGACTAGACTCGAGCGACTACTGCAAACGTCGCAACCTTCAATTTTGTTGCGCAATGCTCATGCAATCGACAAAACCACCTTATAGTGTGCGGTCGAGGATATACTGCATAAACTTCGCATTCTGACTGGCTGGATATTTCGTACAAAACGTAATTTGGACAAATTTAATTGGCTGAATGGTATTTATTGCAAAGAAAATAGAAAACACATTGTATGAAATGATTGGATAAAATCGAAACTAATTAGCCGATACAACTGCAGTTGGTATTTTCCATGTCTTGCGACGAGGCCGTATCGGTGGAAGAGCTGACGGCGCTCGTGCAAGCCATCAAGTTTGCGCACCCGGAGTTCACGGTCAAGCAGGTGCACTCACAAGTGCTCTCGCATGAAGGCAAGTTCGCCACCGTGCCTGTGGCGCGTGTGAAGAAGTACCTCAAGAAACTTGGATTAACGGGTGACTTGTCTGCGTCAAGTGGAGACAATTCCACGACTGCACCCGTGTCTTTGATGACAGTGGGTGGTGATTCCAAGTCTCAGGTTTATACAGCACCACCTGCCTCATCCTCTGCCCAAGAAGACGACGACTCGCATTGGGCTGCTGTGCCTCTCGACGTCCCGGCCATGCAAGTGTCGTCGCATCCCCACCAAGCCGTGATTCGCATGACCGAAGCAACTACCGCGGGGTCATCCACGGGTGCATTGGGTGAGATCTACAAGATCCAGAAAGCCATGGCCACCGACGGAAACGACGAAAAGCTGCCCATGCTAATGTACAACAAAGACCGATCTCGCAAGACGTTTCTGCATCCAACTTCGACGGTCGGGTACGACGCAATCAGTGCCTGGATCGATCGCGTGGGAGCTAGTGGCGTCGGCGGTGGCACGAAAGCGTACTTTTACGGTCGCCTCGGTCGCACATCAGTGGCGTCCAAGCTCGTCTTTGTTAACGTGCACACTCTTGCCCCATCTCAGCCATGGTGATGCCGTGAAGCCAACTTGTCCTCCTATTCTTCTAGTTCTGGTTAAGTTGGTGAGTTTTTGCTAGTTTGAAAAGTTTTCGAGTACTGGCGTGTGTACTCATGGTAAACCCAATTTGTTCAATGTATCGCTAGCCGGCGCCCACGTGTTCATGTTACAAAGCACCTTTTTTCCGTGTTCATCCAGGTTAACCAGTCGAGGACTACTTTGTGGGCAGTCCCGTGCCAAAGAGGCCTTCCGCGTCGTCGTCACTGTCGCTATCGCTGGCGCCAAACAAATTGGACACGGGTTTCTTCGGGATCGACGACGAAGGCGCCATCTGTGCCACAACGGGAGGCGGCGACAGTTTGGCTGGACCACCGAAGAGGCTCGACTTGGGATTGTCGTCATCCCACTCATCTGAAGACGCATCGTCATCGTCGGCATCGCCAAACAACGATGCCGAGGCTCGTTGGGACACGGCGGGAGCCGTCACCGTGCTGAGTTGCTCCTTGGATGATGCTGGTGGCCGTTCACTGGTGTAGGATGGCGTGGCAGCTGGAGGTGGAGGGGGGTCAAACAACGACGACCCGGATGATTGTTTTTCGACAGGAGGTGGGGCACCGAACAAGGACGACGAGATAGGGCCGCTGCTGGGGTGCTTGGAAGGAGATGGCTCAGACAACGAAGCAGGTTGGCTGGGAAGAGCCCCGAAGAGACCCATGGAAGGACGGCGCTGTTCGGTTAATGCTGGCGCATGCGATGGGGACGGTGCCGAAACAGTTTTCGCTGCGGCGGAGTCTTCTGTAACGACTTGAGTCGCTGGAGTATCAACAGGCGCGTGAGGGCTTGCTGATATTGGAAAGAGGGGCTCTTCTTCATCATTAGACACTGCTGCGTCGGACGAAGCCGTTGCGCCTGTATCTGTGGAAGTTTTAGGTTTCGTGGGAGCACGACGCTTTGGGCCAGTCGCGCGCGACAACGTAGCCTAAATCATACGTAAGCATGGAGGAGATCAACATGAGAGCGTACGTGAGAGACAGCGGCTGGTTCTTCTTCCGGCGCAGGCGAGGCCTCCGTCGAGGCTGCTTCCTTTGCCGCCAAACCTGGTAACGCAATACCGGGCCGCGTAAGCCCGATCATAGGAATACCACCGCTCATCCCAGGAACAGAGACTCCAGTCTTCATCGTGCTTTCATAGTCGTAGTCTTCCCCTGTACTTATGGTACTGACTGTATTGGACTTACGCGCAGGTGGCGGACGGAACGCATTCAGGTTGATAGCGCCCAAGTTTCCTTGAAGTGCAGCAATCTTGGAAGACGTCTTACGCAGCGGTGGAGACGCATTATCGCCGAAACTTCCCGCCGATGCAGGTGGTGAGTCAGCAGGAGGGTCCGACGGCGTACTAGGCAAGGCCGTTGACGACTCCTCGTTTACTGCCGGTGTGGTGGGTGCTGCGTTTCCGGGAAACCCGTGGGAAAATGTTTTGGGCTGAAAAGGTTTGGGGGGAGACGGCCGCGTGAAGCTTGGAGCTGACGATGCAATCGCGGGGGTAGGCTCCTTTGGAGGCTCTTCTCCCGTCCCGTCCCTTGCGCGCCGACGAGCGAGGATTGCGGCAAGTTCGGACATTTCTGGTGCGCAAGATTTAGTGCCACGGTTCACCACCTCATACAGTCCAAAAAGACCACGGTCCCAATTCGGATAAATCCCAATGAATCCCAAAGTTCAATTGCAGGGAACAACAACGTCGTGGCAAGACACGCCTTGAAACAACCAGTGCTCACAGTCCCACCGCAGCCATCGCATGAACCTTGCCATTTCCAGCGTCGCACGTTGTGAGCATTCGTTATCCTACAAGGTCGCCCGGTGCGCTGGCTGTCGCTGTCCAGCGGATGGTCTACGCTCGCTGAATTCCTCATACAACCCCACGACAACCCAGGATTTCCCAATGGGAGCGCAGAGGAGGATAGGCCACACAACCACATACAAGACCATCTAGTCCATAGTCTCCTCCACTGGATAGACAGCTCGGTGCTGCATGACTGGCGCTCTGCAATGCAGATGAATGTGCACACTTGGTTCTGCAGCTTCCATATCGTGGCGATTCCAGAAGCGCGAATTTATCGGCTGTAGAGGATTCAACGCGCCAGTCTCGGCACGACCGTGCGCCAAACAATCCTTGCATCGACTCAATTTTGTCTTCTTTAAAGTATGGATCATTTTCCGCCCTCTGTCCCGCCTCTTCTCCCCCGCCCCACTCCAAACGCCGCACTTTTTAACTTGACGCCAAGATGACAGGAGTCGACACCAAGACCGCCAAGACTCCGTCGGACCTTCCCGTGACCGAGAACCACGAGGCTCCTCGTCCGACTCAACTTCGGGCCATCGGCAACCTCTTTGTTGGCAGTTGGATCAACTTACTCTTGCTCTTGGCCCCTGTGGCGATCGTGGCCCATGTGAACCATTGGCCCGACGTGTGGGTATTTGTTCTCAACTTTCTCGTTATGATGCCCCTCGCCAACATCTTGGGTGAAGCGACGGAAGCCCTGGCTGAACATACCGGCGACACTATCGGCGGTTTGGTGAACGCGACGTTCGGGAACGCCGTCGAAATCATCATCTCGATCTTTGCCTTGGCCAAGGGTGAAATCCAGCTTGTGCAGAGCTCGTTGATCGGGTCCATGTTGTCCAACTTACTCTTGGTCCTCGGCATGTGCTTCCTTGCGGGTCATTTCGGTGGTGTAAAGAACTCCAAGTTTTCTGGCGACGGTGCGTCCATCAACATGTCGCTCTTGTTCGTCGGATCGTTCGCCATGCTTGTGCCGTCGTACTACCTCGACAGCATCGTCGCCAACGAATCCAAAGCCGACCATGCCGCCGCCGTCTTGAATCTGAGTCACATTTCGGCGATCTTTCTCGTGATCATGTACGTGCAGCTGATGGTGTACCAACTGGTCACGCATCGCGCCGAAGAAGAAAAGAAAGAAGAACATGAGTTGCCCGAGCTCTCGTTCGCGTCCTCCTTGATTGTGCTCCTCGTCGCGACTGTGCTCGTGGCCATCTTTTCCGAGTTCCTTGTAGGGTCGGTCGACGGTTTTACCACATCAGCCAACATCCCCAAGGCTTTTGTCGGCCTCATCTTGCTTCCGATTGTGGGGAACGCTGTCGAACACGTCACCGCCCTCCGCGTCGCGTACAAGGACAACATGGAGCTCGCCATGGGTGTCGCCGTCGGGTCGGCGACGCAAATTGCGCTCTTTGTCACGCCCGTGTGCGTCATTGCCGGCTGGATCATGAACCAACCCATGACGTTGGCGTTCAACAGCTTTGAAGCCATGACGTACATCTTCTCGACGCTCATTGTGTACGTGATTGTGGCCGATGGCAGCTCCAACTGGCTCGAAGGATCCATTCTCCTCACGCTCTACTGCTTGATCGGTCTCGCGCTGCTGGAAATCCAAATCTAACGTGGATTGCTTTGCATAATTGTAACGTACTCTTTCCATTCCCATTCTTCTCGTCGACAAGCCCCATGCACCAAATCGATGCGCTAGCTATAGCAACGTCCAAGTGCAGTGCGATGATCTCCATGAGTGACCCTTTGGCGTGAAACGTCCAAGTGTCACCAAACTCGTCTGTTTCGAGCAACTCGAGCATGGACCCGTCCCTTTGTTGGCATGTTTTCGACCAAGGGCGTTGAGGCACCGTCAAGTCAGCCTCACGAAGTCGACACTCCAAGCGATTCGATGGCGTTGCTGCCGTCCTGTCAACCCAACCATTGCGCGTACGTTCCGTGCATGAAAGGTATTGTTGCGTGAAGTGGTTGTGGCGCAGGGACTGCTGCATGTCGTTCGAGTCGTCGGCTGACTACGCCAACCACAAGGCAAAGGTGAGATTGCTCGGATGGTCGAGTTCGAGGACGTGATGGAGGCTCGCGTGGCGTAGTTTTGCGTCCAAAGCGAGTACTTTGACCCGGTCAAGCTGCAGCAGCACCTCCTCGCAACAACCACCGCAGACGACAACAATGCAACGACAGGCAAGGTGTATGCGGCGACCATGTCATTTGCAAGGGTGCAGCAGTACCTGAGTGGTGGCGGGGGCAGCAGAGGCGATGGTGGTGGTGGCGTCGACACTTTCCTCGGCAAAGTTTCGCTGCTCGATCTCAAGTCGACTTTGCAAGCGAACGACATGGAAATGGAAAAACTGAGGTGCTTGATGCAGCATCTGACGCATGGCACTATGACGTGGTGCTTCCCAGGCGGCATGTGAAGAACGAGCGCGAGAAGGAAAAGGCCGACGAGCTCAGAGCGCTCAAGCTCAAGCAGCAAAAAGTGTTCCTCCAGAAGAAGCAGGTTCGGATTGCCGTGGCTGTTATGTGAAAATGCAGTATGTCGACGGTAGGAAGAGGACGAAGTTGTGGCCCTCATGAAAGAAATCGAACGGCGTCAACTTGAAGAACTCAAAGCACGTGCACAGCGCGAACAAGTCAAGGCGGAGCTGCGCCAGTTGGACACGGTGCGGCGATAATTCACAAATGTTGGGTTAAAAGGAATGACTCCGTGGACGAAGGTTGGCATGGCGCATCTCGAGGACGAGCGCAAGCGCGAGTTGGCCGAGCTTGTCAAGCAACGAGAAATCTTAGCTCAGAAAGAGCAAGCTGCTTTGCAAGAAATTCAAGCTATGGAGATGCGGGTCAAGGAGCAGGTAGCAGGAACGACTACGTGGATCATTTCAACCTCACACAAAGTTGGTCCCGTAGGAAATGCAGCACCGCGCGGAAGAACAGCAAGTCCAAGCGGCGATTCAGCGGTTGGACGATGGGGCGAAAGGAGATGCCCGCCTGCGAGCGCTGCGAGCCACCCACATGCAGAGGAGTCAATCGTTTGGAGCAAAAGCGGCGTTGCTGGAGCGAAAGCGACTGGAGCTGCAGCAGCTGCAAGCAAAGATCAAGCACGATCTGATCCACCTTCACACAGAGAAACCACGTAAAGTTGATCGCATCACAACGATTCATTCACGACGGGGTATGCCGTAGGAGGAGACAACCAAACTGACGAAACAAACGTCCACATGGTTACGAAATCGTTCAATTACGATGCAGAGAAGCGTCGACTAGATGAGCTCGAGATGAAATTTGAAGCCGACGTGAAGTCCCAAGCCGCATCCATCTTGGAACTGGAGAGTTCATCCAAGCTCCCACCCAGCGCCAGTGTCACAGGGACTAGCTTGACGAGTGATGATGCTATTCCCGACGTCTCCGTCCCTTCCTCGAATGACACACGCGGCGCTATCAAGCAAGTGCCATCATCCCCCGCAAAAATGTGTCCGGAGACTATGCCAGAAGGAGGTGGCACAAGTCCCGTGCAGGAGCCATTGCAAGCCTCTGACACACTTGCTCCGACTACAATCATGGACTCTTTGGAACGAGAAGTGCTCCATCGGAAACAAAGCGATCACGCTTTCAAGCAGTCAAAACAGTCAACGCCGCGACAGTCCCCAGCTCCCCCTTCTCCCAACCCTGCGAACTCTGGCGCCCCGTATGCCCCGCCGCCCATGGCAACGTCGACATATCCTGAGCCCCCCCACGCCATGCCGCAAATGGCGCCGCCGATGTGGCCCCCTCCCAATACAACATACCTTCCTCCACACGGAGGGCAATTTTCGTACTACACACCACCTCCCGCCTACTACGGGATGTATCAACCTCCAATGCCGTACTACAATGGGTACACTGGATTTGCTGCAACTGGTGCAGCCATCGTGGGCGGTGGGTACCCCCCTCCGATGATGGGGGCGCCGTACGCCATGCCCATTCACCCGCCGCCTTACGTGATGCCAAACATGATGATGCCGAACTCTGGTTTGTTTGAGCCCCCGCCTGACCCCGAGACAGTGAAGCTCCAGCAACAACTGGACGCGATGAAGCTGCTCAAGGACCAACGCGAGGTTGAAATGGAAACCTTGCGCTTTCAGCAAATGATTCAGAGCATTCAAGTACGGCTATGACGTGTAGACGAGGGTGTCATGATCCACTCAACTGATGTGAGTCCTGACTACAGGCCAAGTTGCCCGGTGCGGGCAGCAACAACGCCTGCAACGTGGCCCCGAACCACGGCGAATCGATGTCGGCGCAGTCGTCAAGCACGGATCTAGCTCAAAAGGCGCCAGATGCCGCAGATGAATTTGAGTCGAAAGAGCTCAAGGCATTGAAACTCAAGCATGCAGAGGACATGCTCAAGCTCAAGCAGCAGCGAGATCTCATGGAAGAGGAGGAGCGCGTACGTGTCAAGACGGCAAGCACAGCTCTAAGTGGACTGTGATGGGACTTTGTAGCTGCAAGACTTGAAAGAGCAACGCGACAAACGGCGAAGGGACATGGAGGAGCAGCTCGCTCAAGACGAGTGGATGGCAAATCAAAATCGGATGGTCATGGCGCTTCGGATGAAGAAGATGCTCGCACAAGAACAGCCACTCACTGCGTCTTTGATGACCGACGACATGGATTCCATCGGGTTGCCTTTGCCGTACGACCCAGACGTGGGCTTTACTGTGTTTTGGGATTACATCCTGCTCGTGCCACTCAAAGCAACCTTCTTGCAGGTCAGCCAACGCCGACCATTCGTTGTTTACTCACGCCTGGGAAACGATTTGCAGGTGACGTACGCTGTGTACGAAGGCGAGATCCTACGGACAAAGCACAAGGTCCTGCGAGGGCGCGAATGCGAGCCGTACGGCCCCACCGTGAATCGGTGTGTGTTGGCGTCGAGTCGAGCATTTGACCATCTGCCAGCCTCCCAGGACGTTCGGCTCCTCATAGAGGTACACTATGACCACAAGCACTTGAGTTGCTCCCAATATGCAAGTTCAATCACGTTGCGATCGTGATGTAGGTGGCCGTCATGCCCACCGACGGCAAGCCAGTGAGCTTGGGTTGGACCATGTTGGATCTGTTTGCGCCGTCGGAGGGGTCGGCACCTCAGCTGCACGAAGGGCGCTTCAAATTACCATTGAGCCATTCGCCTATGCCTCAGATGACGAGGGGACCCATACAAAAACCGGACTCGTCATCGTTGACAGATGCCACGACGCTGTACCTTCGCGTCGTGCATGCTGGCCATGCCGACGACGCGGCGAAATACCCCGTCAATCCCGACTTGACGGCCAGTACGCATGACACACGCGGACCATTGCTCATGCGTGTTCTCTGCAGGTAAATACCAGACACCAAGTGCAGCACCATCGAATCCAACGTCGCCTTCGCCTGCAACCATCGTGGAGCCATTGAAAAAGGCCAACCAGCCAGGGATGGAACCGCATCGCTCTGCACAGTCCACAGCTCCCCCCACACGACCACCAACATCAAAACCGCAGCCTGTTGCGTCCTTCATCCCAGCCACCAGTTCAACCCCCCCCACCACGAAATCCCCCCTGCGAAGCGCAGTCCCAACAGCCATGGCTGTCCTTGCCACGATTCCGTCGGTTCGTGAACCTTTCTCCCATGTTCTAAACCCCAAGAGTCGCTCAACTCTCTCTCAAACAGATGCCCGACAACGACGCGAGTCTGTACTCGGTTGTGCTGTCGTCTCTGCAGCCATCCAGTCCCGAGGAATGGATGCACGTTGGCGCAGATTGTGTTCAACTAGTATTGACCTCACCAACCAGAGCATCGCCGTTGTACTCGTCGGAGGACCGGCCAATTGAGCCTTCCACGGGGCTCGTCGCATCAGGGGCGGCGTGGAGGGCGCCGTGGTTGAGCTGCCCTCGCAACCAACCTATGTTGTTAACGATGTTGCATAAACGAAGTGGTGGGGTCGTTGATACGTACAACGCCACGCTGCCTTTGGAGAACAAGGAGGGTGTCCCCATCATTTGGGACGACCAAATTGTCGACTTGTGCCATCCAGCAAGTACGATTCCTTCCTTGATCAGCTAACACTTTGACCCTGTACCGGGGGACTCATCGCGTGGTTGGCTGCCCATAGCGAAGCAAGTCAAAGCTACAATCGCTGTCACACTTACGCCGCATGACTCGAACGGCCAAGCCATAGCGTCGTCGACGCGTCGTCCACGTAATGCCCCTGCTTCATGCACAACTGACGCCGCTTCCACGCAGACGTCGGACGTGAAGTGTCAAGCGGCGAAGGATGGATCGACTGCGATTTGTACTCCAATCCACGCAGCACAGGCCACCGACCTCTCTTTAGCCGAGGCGACGGGTTCAACGTGTACGTGGACGGGGCGCGATCTTTGCCCGACATTGTCACGATCACAAAAGTTACGTGCTTTGCGCTGAACGCCGATATGGGGAATGTTCCTCCGCTGCAAGACCCCTCTGCGTTCGCCTCCCTCCACGACAATGCTTTCTCGCCATCGTTCCAGCTGGTATAGTCTTCTTCTTGTTTCCTTGGCCATCACTGCATGCTTAGGGTCTTGAATTCCGCGGCGATCGATTCAACCCGACCCTGACGCTCTTGTGCCGAGTCGACACCATCCACAGTATATCCAAGCAGGCCATGGTTGTGGGCTATGCTGTCCTGCCCGTCTTCCTCGAGCACGATGAAAACAGGGCCGCGACAACACCTCCAACCAAGGCAACCGTCCAGGAATTCCATCTAAACGCTGGCGCGTTCCAGCTGCCACTGCGACTGGGAGCGACCCTCGGTACTGATCGCGTCGATTTTACGTCGAAGGCGTGCGACTCGTTCATGAAACTTCCGTGCGCCACATTGCTCGTCCGTGTGTGTCCAGCGGTCAAAGTACGAACATCCATCGCTCTTCCGCCTCGCTGACCATTCTCGTTGCTTTTAGTCAGAGGATGGTTTGTCGTGCCTTAGCCGAAAGGACGTACCCGAGGCTGACTGGGCTGCTCGAGGGATTGCCGTCCCTGCGCCAGCGTATGCCGAAAAGGTTTACGACTCAACCTCGTCGCGGCCATCGCTCACGGAAGACAAGTTGTACAAATTAAGGGTACGGCATACGAATCTATGGCCTTGTCAAGGGCGTCCGTGCGCGAGCACTCTATGCATTTTTAGCTGCACCGGTCGCTGCGCTTGGTGAGTGACGTGTTGCTGGCCGTGACGGAGAAAGCAACCTTGGACTCGCCAGACAAGTTGACGACGTGGCTTCAATCGCAATTGAATGTACGCTATGGCGAACGTCATTAGCATGGTTCAAGGCCTTGCATGTAGAAAAAGCCGCCCGCTGCGCTCTTGGACAACCTGGCGATGGTGTTTCCGTATCGACCCGAAATGGGCTTTCGCGTGGCTGTCGATGGGCTGGTCAACGCTCCCCCCGGTTGTCTGTACAAAGTGATTTCGTGCATCTCCCCGCCCGCGCCATTCTACCAAGTAGTTCACCGACGTCTCTCTCGTCCATGCAAACGAACGTTGCTAACATGGCCATTCCAGGACCCTAAGATGACGGACGATGTCCACATGACCATCAGCTACGACTGGACAAGTGCCCAGTCCCATCCCCAGTTTTCCGATGGCTTTATCGTACGTTATTCCTTGCGACGGAACGACTCTCACCGACCCCATTTGCGTAGAGCTATCGGGATGTCCCCGAATTCCACAACACGGACCTACTTGTGGTGTTTGACGTTCGTGGCGTCAAGCAGGTCAAAGGCGCGTGGGTGTCGCATCAAGTGGGCTGGACATACTTGAAGCTTCTCAACGAAGCCCACTGCATTGCGGCAGGGTCGTTCCAGTTGCCAGTATTCGCCGGGGCTTTGAGTTTGGTCGGTACTGTTGTGTTTCAAGGCTGCTAGTTGTAACGTGGTCAACATCTCCAGGATCTGTTGCAGCACGACCTAGCGCTTGATGCGCTAGTGGCCCTCGAGACGCCAAAGAAGAAGGGTCTGATCTCATACGTGCAAGGCATGTCGGTGTGCGTAAGAGTCGAAGATGGCTGCATGCCCAACACGTTTCCAAAGCCGTTGGTACGAATTGTGTGTGGTCGCCGCCAGCCCATACGAATATTGCCTTTGTAGGTTGGATTGACCCCCGTCGGCATTCCTCCAGCGACGGCCTCCAAGTACACGTACGACCCGGCGGCCGTCGCAGCTCAGCAGAAGAAGAAACCTCTCGGGAAACTCGTAATCGGCAAGACAGAGCGCGACTGCGAAAAGGAACTCAACATTGCGTTTGCCAAGGACATGGCCATTTCACACTATACTTTTTGAGCCCGCTTCGACGTAGCATGCATCGACCAGGCTCTACGGAAACCCTGTCATGATCACCGTAGTGCTAAAAATCCTTGCATCCTTCCTCCATCGCGCCAAGTGTTCTTGATCTCTGGTGCACGACCGTTGACACTACACTGTTGGGGAAGTCAAACGAAAAATTTTCATCTCCAGCAACGTTAGGCAAGAGCAAACTCATGGCAGAAATCTACTTGGAAGACTCCTAACGGGTTGTAAATTGGTAACTCACGGTCGAGTGGAACGCATCCCGTGGCTGCATAATGTTCCAAGTCGAGGTGTGCGTGCGACAGGGTGCCTCGAGTTATCAAAATTTTTGTTAACAGCACGAGAGAACTAGCTACGGCTCCAAAGGATGGATGGGATGTAGCATTGAGACAGGTCAACAAGAAACAACCGAAATATCTCTCGTTGGTTTTGGTTTGCCAGGTTCCTTTTCCGAAGTACGACTGAAGGCCAGCGAGTGATCAAGCACTGGCCCCCAATATAATCCTCGGGATGCACGAAACAAACTAGAAGATGTGCAGACGGCCGGCATCGTTCTGGAGCAACATTGCTGCTGCCGAGGCCACGTGCCGCAGGCCAGAACGGCGCACCGACCCATCCAACGAATGCTCTCCCAAAGAAACGGCCTGACGGACCACCGCACCGGGTCTGTAAGAATTTGACACTTTGGTTGCGCACAAACCACTCGTATCTGAACACAATGCACACAACCCAAGAAGGAAGCTCAGGTAATGAGATTCCACTGAAAGTTTCTTCAGCGCCTGCGTCAACTACGACGCGAGCTGCAGATGTCCCTATTCAGGTTCGTCATAGCTTCTTCACACACTCATTCGACACACATGCATGATGGGTTCTCAGCGATCTTGGTGATTTGAATGTCGTCACTGATTTTCAAGAGTAGCAAATATTTTGAAGCATCCTTGAACCCTGCGCTACACGGAGGCACATGAAGAACACTCAATAATGCAGCGCACGTCGATCTCATCATACAAATGCCTCGAATGCTCTTCACTTTGTGAATCGCACCGACACGCCGAGCCGAGCAGAACGCTAGGAAAGGAGCGTCCATGCGACTCCTCAGATTCGTCATCTAAGTTTGTAATCACTTGAGAGATTTGAAGCACGGAGCGGTGTCACGGAACTGGCAAATTGTAAAATGGTCATGTCCACCAGTCGCGGCATCTTGGCGCCAGCCACCCGTTCACACGTGCCTCGACCTTCGTGACTAAAATGGAATTGGTATTGAAACTTCGCAATTATTGGTTTATACAATAATGCCATCTGAATAATGCTACTGTTTGTCCTGTACAAGGATGTACTTTCAAAGAATATATGTATTGAGAGGTTCCTGGATATCTTGCTCAATCTGATAAATGGAGCCGCATCAAGTTTCACGAGTGCATACTCGACCCTACCAATCATTTGCTACCCAACGTATGATTGGACAAAATACTGTTCTTTCTGTACTTGAGTTCGTTTTATTGGTTGAAAAATGCACATGTCAAGGAGATACTAAGTAGTATGTGAGTTTGGTGGAGTCCGTCGCAGGATGACTCGCACATTACATTCGCTAGGGGTGGTGGACTCTCCTGACAGCATTGTAGGGACTTCAGTGATGATTTCGTACTATTTACTGGACAGTCGTCGTGGACTATTCGTCTGTGAGCTCACCACATCGTTTCAGTGAATGAATTTAGGCCAATCAAATGGACTAAGTTTAGAATTAGCCACTGGGCGAAAGTAACGTTTCAATATACGTTCGATTCCGTCAGCGTGGTTCTCATGGAACGACGGTGGTGTCATTTCTTGTTTGGGAAACATTGGACAGAGGACGATGCTCGGGCCGCGGCTAGCTCGGTCAGTCGTCACCATATAAAGAACGCGAAGCAGCAACCCTACCTCCTACACGCAGTATCAGTTCTGACGCTGCTCTGTTTTCTGTCACGACAGCATGGTGTATTACGTCAAAGGTTAACAAAACATGCATTAAAATTACGAGAGCTTGCTCGAGACCCACTGAACCAACCGAAAGGTGGCTCTAGAATGCGACCAAAGGTCCGTGGATTTCAGTGGTGAAGATGTGAAGGCCTTTGAGGGCCGTTTCTCTACGCGATCTCGATTTCCCCTCTTGTCGGGTACCTGACATTCACTGGACAGATTGGATCTACACACTTCCAAAACCTTTGTAAGACCTTACCAGGTCGAGTTGCAACAATGCGAGGTTGGATGCCTAGTGCCATAACCCAACAAGCAAGGGTTTGTTGCGTTATTTCTATGCTGAACACTTCGCTCAATCCAAGAGAATCTTCGTGCGTGGGCAGCACGATGTCTTGCGTTGCGTGGGCTAGGTAATGAGCCCTCGGAACTTGGAAAGATGTGTGAAACCGAACGCAACTATTGAACAGCTAATTTCCGAGATTTTCGTAATATCGGAAGGAGGTAACAATATGCCCCCCCATCTACATTTTCTTGAAATACACCCTGGCGCGATCGGGCCAAATATAAAATTTATAGGCAATCCACATATTTTACTTTGACAACGCTGGGTACTGCAGCCCACTCGATGCAAGATGCACCTTACATAACTAAATAGTCGATACATTAATCTCAAATATATGCAAAATGTCATGCTACCTGTATTTCATCTCACTCTAGACATACAATATTTGAATGAATAGTAAGGACGAATTTAAGAGAGACAACTCGTTTTTCAGCACCCCCCCATGCGTTTCCGGTTCGAAATTCAACCGTGCGGTTTTTGCGCCGAGATTAACCCGCCTGAGTTGTCGACGCTCGCGGTCGTAGAACGTGACATTGGGGCGCGGCGTGGACTCGATGGAGAGCGTGGATCAAGTAATTGATCGACTCTCTGGAGAGATGAAAGACACGCTTTCGAAATTGAAGCCCGTCATGTCGGTGGAAGTGCTCTCAGGGGACAACCAGCTGCACGATGACGACAACATCAGTCCGACGATCGAAGAGTTCTCGGCCAGTTTGCCTGAACTGGTCTGCCGCATGAAGGAAATGGTGTCTCTGATGGAGACTAACACAAAGATCTACGAATCCCTGAAAACAACGTCGAGTCCGATGAGCAATCAGTCCGATTCTACGTACGACGAAGACGAATACGACGACGACAGTAGCCGTGGTGGTGACTCACGCCAAAGTTTGTGGCTGAACGATGTGGGTCGCGCGAGTACGTTTACTCCGCGCGATGGTAATCTGTTTCACTTCAGAGAAAGTATTGGTCGGACTCCGTCATGGAGGACAAACGTGTTCGACTCGACGACCGCGCCGTTCCGCCATCCAATATCGATACACGACGAGTTTCACGGCAAAGAGCGACAGTCGTTCAGCTTCAGTGAAAGTTTCAAGACGCCCATAATCCCTCGAAGTCGTCAAGGCAAGCCAATGGTGCCTCGCATTCGCCTGGACGCAGGTCCTTTGGGGTCCGAGAAGTCCGGGTCCTTGGCACCGCTGCAGCACAAGCGATACGACTACTCTGTCAAGTGGACTCACGGAGACCTCGGTATTTCGCTCAACAACTTTACCAAGAACCGCCGCGGATTCCAAATTTCGAGCTTGGAGCAGTCGGCGCAGTGCTTTACGACGGGTATCGGCAACGCTCGTCTCGGGGACGTTTTGGTCTTTATCAATTCACACGACGTCGAAATGCTTCCATGCGACCAAGTGAAGGACATTTTGCTCGCGACACCGCGCCCCATGGAGCTATTCTTTCGATCGAATCCGAAGACTGTGACCTCTCCCACCTCTGCCAAGCAGTTCCGCGACAACCAGCGCGTGTTTGAAGAAGGCCATGATGAAAAAGATGGGGCGGCACGCCATCTAAAGCTGCCGGAAGCGCCCATGAACTCGATCCGCGCTACCGACGTGACAGAGTCCATCTACAACGACGAGCTCGAGGAATGGTTGCGCCGCCAAGATGAAATGCACAGCGCACTGGTGTTACTCCTCACGGAAACGATTCTCCAGTGTGAAATATTGAAGGCTGAAAACTTTGACGAACTCCAGCAAATGATGGAGCGTGCGGTCCTCCAGCGGCGACGAGCGTCGTCGGCTGTAGCATTTCGTAGTGCCAACCACCATGACCCTGTTCCTCCAGCAACACAACCCAAGTAGAACTCATGTTTATTACTCCAAAAGCGAAGTCTTGCGTACACTTTTGGAGAATCTACATTGTCTTCATTTTGCAAGGAAAGCGAGCTTGGTCTACCACGAACTGCCCGTGCCAGACTTGGGCTGGACGAAGGACGCGTAGTCCCACTTCGTGTCGACGGCGAATGGTTCAGAGAACGCCGTGCCTTGCGCATTCACGCGTGCAATCACGATACGGTTAATCGCGCGGCAGTCGCGGTAGTAGCATACCTTCATGACCTTTTCCAACAATTGACGCGCTTGTTCTTCCGTCAAATCAGGATGCCACTCGTTGCGTAAGATGGGGGTCGCCAAGAGGTGACCAAATCCCGTGGCAAGGAAGTCTCCTGTGAACGCGCATCCAATCAATGTGACTTGGCCAAGGAACGGTTCATTTTTATCCATGCCGGCGATCAAGAGAGTGTTCCACAACGGGTTGAACTTGTTGCGACGTTGGTACAACACACGCTGCAGGTAGTGGTAGATTTCGGGGGCGGTCAAGTCGCACTTGTCGTCAAGGTTGAAGTCGTTCACTGCCAGCTCGTCCAAGTGGTCCGACAGGTACTGAAAGTCACTCAATTCCCCGCCGGCACCGACCAAGGTCGAGTTGTGCACCGAGATGATGCGTCTGTTGTCCGTGAAGCGAGCGAGGGATCCGTACGACCCCAAAGTATCTGCTGCCATAAGAACGCCGCCGCGGTACTTGACAGCAATGACGGACGTGCCCGTCACGATAGGGGATTGTGTTCGTTGCGCCATTCTTCTTCAGCACAAGATCGGCTTGGACTTCGTTCTCGCAATAATGACCCCACACACTTGGATTTTAAATATTCATTTGTGGAGGAAAACATCCCGAAGTGGAGGCACTGTATTGCGTATCCATTTAAAAAGAAAATTCACTATAAAGGGAAATAGGAAAAATTTGGCTTTGAATTTTTTACAATCATTGGATTTTGGGAAAAATACAATGAAAAGTGTATTTATTCTTAAGGGTATTTTTCCAGGGCTCAAGCAATTTCGCAAATCTAAATAAACCGAACAAACCCGCGACATCTACAAGCGAGGTGGCTGTTCATGTGGATGAGGTTGATTCAACTGGCCTGCCCCTCGGTCGCCTGCTCGCCATAGGATTTGTATTCTGAAAAAGAAGTGTGTCGCGCACAACATACGTGCCAATAATCTGGAAGTTGTCATCGCTATTGCCATCTTCCAACGGCTTCGAGTTTTCGCCAAAGGACAAGGATGGTTGTTTCCCTTGCGCTGCTAAAGTGGACCAAGTAGTCACAAGGTGGGATTTGATCAAGTTGATCAGCTTGTAGCAGGTAGCTTCATGGTGAGTGCAGGATCGACTTCCACAGGAAAATTCATATACCTAGAACTTTGAGGAACGAACTAATCTCGCTGCTTCTTTCGTGGTCGTTCATCTTCACTTTCGGAGCTTGAAGATGACGATGAATCGGATGAATCGGATGAACTGGATGAGCTGGACGAGCTTGACGAGCTCGGCGAGTCTGACGACGACGATGAGGACGAAGTGTCGTCGCCTTTTCGTTTTTTGGACACTTTCTTGGCCTTCCCATCATCGATGGCTTTACTTCCTGCTTGAAACACGCTTCGCTCAGGTGGTTTGTCCGTGTTAAACGGCTGGCGCAGCTTAGGGTTGGCGAGTTGCTTCGACCGACTTGGACGACTGACGTATGCTGGCTTGCCTTGGCACTCAAACATCCAGTGACCCTTTTGCAGACACTTTTGACACACCGCATCTGCTCGATCTGTTGTCTTTCGTCCCAGACCAGGGCGCACGGAGCCAAACACCATGCCCCCGCGGGCATGAGGTCGCGAGGCCGCCATCGGGCAATCAATTATTCTATGGAGGTGACAGTACCTCTATAACATGATGCGATATTCTGAACCCTTCGACATATTATTCCTCAACATTAATCTCCGTCTTCCACGTCATGAGCACAAAGCTGAACGAGGGCACTTCCATGTAGACAAGTGTCTCGATGGCAATAAGGCGATACAACAGCGCACGCCCTCAATGCATCCAGGTATGGCTGGATGCGATTTTCCTTTCTCTACGGCATTCCCTCGCAATACTTCGCTTCGCAAAGGAAACGCACGGCTGCCACACAGGGTAAGGTCTGGACTTGGCGTGTTCGAGGTCATTATTCTATCTCATGGGGAGTAAGCTAGTTTGTAGCAACAAATGTGCGCTAGGTGGCAATTAGTCTTTGCAAGATCGCGTCCACCACATTTGGGATTTGCGGCGTCATGAAATGGTCATACCCTACGGCACGGATTCCGCAAGCAAGGCATTTGTACATTGTACCAACTATGGTCACCGGGGCGAGGCAACTAGTGGCAGTGTGCGATCTGACTTTGCTTTTCAGAGGGCACAAAAGGGTCGACTGCAACCATCAGCCATCAGGGGTTACGCCGACCTGTCTACCTCAAGAGCCAAATTGAACTACCCACAGCACGTTCGACTTAATCTGGTCAAAATTTCACGGCCAGCAATAGTATTCTGATACTCGTTCGTGTTGCCTACCCAACCATGTTCGTCTCTCGTTCACTTCATTGTGGTATACCGAGGTCAGTCTCATATGCAGAAACGAGGACCAGTCTTAAATGGCATCGCACACTCAGCATTCAGCGCCTCATACAAGCCGCGTCGACGACTCCAATCTCTCCTAGCAGTTTGGTGTTCTACCTCAAATCTCATAGCCGCTTGAGCTCCAGAGCTGTGTCCAACAACCCCTTAGCGTTTGTAGAATCAAATGCACATCACATATGTGTTGCTACTGTGTTTTCATCGCATTTCACAACATCGCGAATGAATGGACCCCACGCAGACTCTCAAGCTACGTATGGGCCTGGTATGTCCTGGAGCACAACACTCTGAGTTCGGTTGCTGTTAGCTCAACTACGATGGCGTGCATTAACCAAGGTTGAGCACCTCAAGCCCTCTTGCGACGCAGGCCCTGGGCGAGCCAATACTTCTCCACCGATGGGACGTTGGTGCCGAGCACGATCACGATCCTCGGCCGCGGGATCGCCAACGTTGGGTCGTTTGAAGATACTTCTGTATGATTGGCTGAAATAAATATTTACATCCAATCAAACGTTTCCAATCCTCTCAGAGGTCATTCAGAGCCGCAACTTCTCGACGAGCACCTCCAAGATCAAGTCCTCTTCCTCCGTCATGTAGTGGTCTTTGCCTACCGGGAAGGTGATCATGCATTGCGCCGAGAGCGTTCTATGGCGAGAACGTACCAGCCAGGAAATGGAATTCAGAGCTCACTCCTTCCGCCACTTCCTTTTGCTCGTTCGCGGGAATGAACCGGTCATCTATGGATTGTCCATCAATGGAGTCTTCCTGCCATCGACATTCAGCTCACCTGGCGAACCAAACTGAACGATCCACTGTACATTTGCCTTCATTTTGTCATATTGCCACGGGCGGTTGTAGTACCCCGATTCCCGCTCATTGGCATCGCCTGCGTGAAGAATGTAGTAAATGGTGTGAGAGGACGCAACGTACCTAGATCCGTCACGCACGCTGATACGAGAAGCAAACCTATATGCACTTCACATGAGTGCGAACATGCGAAATCACGTTGACGTGGTTTTACCGCAAAATTCCGTCGATTCGGCAAGTCGCATTGCAGCTTGTGCCCCCGAGCTGTGACCAACCACAACCTACTCCATGATATTGTGACCCAAGGTAATCGGAAGATATACCTACAGTGTTGCGGTCACACTTCATGACGTCGCGTATGAACGGAAGCCAAATGCACTCGCGGGCAGTGTACGGGTCAGGCATAGTGGTTAACACTACCTAATGCAGATCATCTGATGGGGCCGCAAGACACTGTTACCTCGCATCCGCGCTTTCGGAGCTCTTTCGCCAGCCAGGAATACCAGTTGCAGTCTTCGACGGGGGTGCATCCGTTTCCAGGCAAGATGAGGACGCGCGCCATGGCGCCGTCACAACGCGGCAACCTGTAAAAATGGATGCATGGGTGAATGCCCTCTGACAATGCATACTCGGATACAATATCTAAAGAGCGGCCAGAAATACTCCAAGTGCCATGGAAGAAGGGCTGAAGAAGAGTGATCACAGCGCAGAAACGGCGGCCCTGATCCCGAAGGCACGCGCTCAAGCAGCGTCGGGTGACCTCGCTGGCGCAATCGAAGCGCTCCTCGCATTGGAGAAGTTGAGTCGACTGCACAACGACTTGGCGTCGCTCACGACGTTGGTTGTGGAAGTGTTGACCCTCTTGCACACCCACAAGCAATTCACGTTGCTCATCGAGCATGTAACGCTTCTGTGCAAACGTCGCGCTCAGAAGAGTCAAGCAATTGGGAAGATCGTGACGACTGCTATTGCGTTCATCGACGACGCCCCCACCGAAGAACTGCGAGTACAGCTGATCCAAGCTCTGCGCACGGTGGCGGACGGTCGCATCTTCTTGGAGAAGGAGCGCGCACAGCTGACGCAATGGTTGAGTCAAATCAAGGAAAAGAACGGGTTGATCAGCGAAGCTGCGGACATTCTTCAGGAAGTGCACGTCGAAACATACGGCGCGATGACCAAGTTGGAGAAAGCCGAATTCATCTTGGAGCAGGTGCGTCTGACGCTAGCGAAGAAGGATTATGTGCGCGCGTACATTTTGAGCAAGAAGATTCTTCGTCGCGTTCTCGAGGAAGACAACTTTGAAGCCGTGAAAATCAAGTTTTACAAGCTCATGATCGAGTACGACACACACGAGAACAATCCGCTGGAGCTGTGCCGCCACTACCAGTCGATCTTTAACACCAAGACGCTCACGGTCGAGGAAAAGCACGATGCGCTCAAGCATGCGATGCTGTTTGCCATCATTTCGCCGCACTCGAACTTGCAACAGGACATGTTGCACCGCCTTGCTCGGGAGCCACTTCGTTTGGACTTGCCTGCGTTTGCAACGTTGATGAAGTTGTTTACGACCAAGGAAATTATTCCGTTCCCGTTGCCGATTCCAGGCTGGGACTTGGAGAAGAGCAGTTCGATCTTTCAGCATACCGTCTTGGGCGCGCAGTGGCTGCAGGACGTACACACGCGCACGACCGAGCACAACATCCGCGTTGTGTCGGAACACTACCAGCGCATTCGATTGCCGCACCTGGCCGAGATTATTGGGCTGTCGGAAGAGGTAGGTTTTGCGTCGCTTGTGGTCCATCCATGCAACTCACGTGGGAATATAGATGACGGAAACGCGCATCTCGTCGTTGGTCAGCAGCGGGTCAGTCTATGCCAAAATTGACCGTCCGGCCAAAATCGTCTCGTTTCACAAGATGCAAAGCCCAGAAGAATTGCTCACAAACTGGTCGAGTGACATTTCCGAATTGCTGCGCCTCGTAGAGACCACCTGCCACCTCATCAACAAAGAAAACATGGTCCACAAAGTATAAGCGCCGCCCGTCCCCCCGAGGACAAGACGAACGGTCCAGCTACACTCCACAGCTTTTCGATAACGACTGAATGGGCATCTTACATAATGTAGCGCGTTGGGTGTCCGCTCCAGCGCGAGTGCTATTTCTGAGGCAAAACTTTTATTGAGCAATGCGTCTGTGCGACGATGTAAACGTCGAAGAGGCCCTTGGGGTCGGGATGGACACTCGGTGTTACAGAAGGTCGTCGCCGCTGTCGTCATCGGGCGCATCGTCAAACTGCCCGGCAACGTGACCATCGTCCAGCGAAGGCACGACCTCCAAGATAGAGTCGAAATGTGCCGCCAAGTTCGCCTATAGCACCACACATCACCATGCAACTGTACCAGCCAATCCGGCAATAAAGAGGGCAACATCCACGGTTCCTCGAAGATCGTGTGATTCGTTGTACCTCACGAGCCCCACTCACGACTTCATCTTCGTTGTAAATCCAGTCGCCACCTTGCCCGTCGGCATCTAATGATGCCCTTGTGGTTATGCGAAACAAGACAATAAGACTCGAGTGAATGCTGTCGTACCGTCGTCGTCATCGTCGGGGTTGAGTGCAGCAGAGGCTGAAAATGCATCAAACATGGGCTGAACTAATGAAGAACGTCGTCATCGTGTTAGTTTGACAAGGCATGGGAACATCGAGAAAGCGCATGCGCTGCAACGACGTCGTACGGTGCTTGTCAATGTCTTGTGGTACAAATCGAATCTCATTGACCTCGTCTTCCACATCCAGCTAAATGGACAGCAACATGACCACACTCATCCATGATTGTGGTCATGCGTACTTGGCAATACAGACAAGCCTCGGGGAATGTGCTCACGTCGCGCGAGATCGCGTGCAACGACAGATAAGTCATATCCCATGCATATCCCACGACACCAGTGGCGTCTTGATCAAAGATCCATAACACCCGTCTACAGGTGAGGACAACCATTCGATCAAACACAGCAGATGTCAACCCGACCTGTCGTTCGGGACTTACGCGGACGAGACGAAGAGGTTTCCGGTGCCTTTCGATTCCATCGACGGGGATGCATCGTCATCGTCACTCGGTCCATACGTATTGGTAAACATACGCACAGATGGAAACATGGCAAGGATGTGCTCATCGGCATCCAAGACCGGCGCGCCGGTCGCCGGGTTGATGTCGGCCGTGTGCAGCGAGTTCATTTGAAAATAATCCATATTGACCAATCCGATTCGATTCTTTTTTGAATTTAACCAATCAAAGCGCGTTGATTTTGTCGCAATGTCCAACCAGCTCTTGCGCCGATGCGCTACGTTGAGGGTGCGATCTGCGGAGTGAAATGCGCCATCATGAGTGACCATAGCTGGGCCAACTCGCCGCAAACCCATTGCGCTGGGGGCATGTGATCACTGCACCGTCCACCGTAAAATTCCATTATTTTTTCACGCCTTGCCGTACACACTCGCCACTTCTCAGCGCGGACGAGGATGTGGGCATGGCGGTGTCTATAGAGGACTGCCGGGCCTTGTACATCACGCGAGGGAGATCGATCATTGGAGCTGACAAAATGTACAATTCTCACGAACAACGATCTGGGAGTGATTTTTTTGGGAGTGATGCGTCTGAGGCAATTGCCATGCGACTTCTGTTCAGGCAGACCGATCGCCAAGCAATGCCGAAGAAGAGACAATGCCAACATCTGTGCCTGGTTGCGGGGGCGCGACCGACCACAAAACAGAAAGGGATAATCGTTGCTGCACCATATCGTTGTCGCGATGGCAGTCGAAGATCGCAGGGATTTCTTGGCGTGCCTCGGAGTTTGTATCACGGCAAATGGCCCAATGGCATTGCTCGACAGAGTTCTCCAGCTAAACTTCAAGGTTGACTTGACACAGGACAAGCCATGCCGGGCGACAATGCAAACGCCAGGTGGTAGCAAGGCAGAACTGCACGTGCGGCTACGAAACGATCGCGCTTGTGCCCCGCATTGCCACGTCAAGCAGGCGCCGCGGTCGATCTTGTTGCAGCGAAATCCGGCGAAACCCCTTGGTGTGGTCACCTACTTGGTCGATTGTGATTGGGCAAAACTATTTTCAGCGCAGGGGATCGAGATCGTAACTGATCGAAACACCAGAGAAAACGACGGCGTCCACCGTGCTGCCGCCTCGGTCTCGCTCACTTGATCCGTCGCAAAGGAACGCCATGTTCGACGACCTCCTCAAGCTCATCAAGAACAGCCCACGGTGGGCACAGTCCAGTCTCGCACGCCGCCTCGGTTTTAGCTTAAGTTACGGCCACCACGACGACGACGACGATGACCCAGAAGAGACTGTAAAAGGTACGCTGTCGATCTCTCGCATCAACCACGCAACGAAATAGTCCTGACGGCTGAGCATGTAGAAACAGACTGGACGAAGCTTCAAGTGTCTGGCACCAAACCACCCGTTCGGAGCGGTCATGCTTCAGTCGTGGGTGCGTCGTCGTCTTTGCCTAATATTTACGTTAGCTTCATTCCTCATGCCATGATGCAGTGCGCGGTGTCATGTATGTCTTCGGCGGATACAACGAAGGGAATTGCCACTTTGACTTGTACGCGTTCAACCTGACCCATCATCACTGGACCAAGCTAGAAAATCGTGGCGGTATCATGCCAGGTACTACTTCCGTCAGGACAAGTCCATTTCTCACAGTCGCGCGCAGATGGCCGAGCGTCGCACGCGTGGTGCAGCTCCACGGACGAGACTAAGCTGTACTTGTTCGGTGGCAGCGGCCCACACTGGGGCCAGACCAACATGGGCAAGCTGCTCCAGTACTCTTTGCATACCCACGACTGGAGCATCGTGCCGACAACAGGGACACACCCGCCACCAGGTTACGGCCAAAGTATGGTGTCCATCAACCACAAGCTGTATCTCTTTGGCGGCACGTCCGGCCACGTGTACGTGAACGACCTGTTCGTGTTCGACGAAGTGCAGCTCTCTTGGGTGCTCCTGACCACCCATGGCGCCAAGCCGTCCCCTCGCTACAAGCATCAGGCAGTCGTTGTCGGCAACGACATGTACATTATCGGCGGTGGGCTGTACGACCCGCCCAAGGGCTTTATCGACATGCACAAATTCGACACCCTCACGTCGACTTGGAGCCCAGTGCCGTGTACTGGCGCACTACCATGCTCCCGCATCGCGCACACGGTGTCCGTGTACAACAACACGTCTGCATCGCCCAAGTTCATCCTATTTGGAGGTCGGGACGAGACTGGCATGCGATTGAATGAACTGAGCGAATTTGACGTTGCGTCGTCGACGTGGGTTCAACTGGTACGATAACATGCTCCGCGTTGCAGCCGTTGGTCTGACACGATGTTCGTTCAGGACGACGACAGCAATGCCCCCGACGCTCGAGATTTCCACACGAGCGCTGTTTCCGGCGACTCGATGTATGTCTTTGGCGGGTCCAACGGCGACGAGCGCAACAGCGACGTGTTTCGCTTTACCAAAAACCACACGCCGTCGACGCTGACGCTCCTGGCCATCCAAACAATTCAAAAGTTCTCGCGAACGAACCGAACACTTCAGCGTCAGCTACGCAACGTGTACATCCCGACAGAACTGCACGCGGCCATCGACACGCTCAACACGCATGTCCGTGTGTCGACCAACGACGAGTGGTACCCTCTGCCGTTCGTCGCGGCCACTCCTCAGCGCACCCTGAGCTGTCGAAGTCGCACCTCCAGTGCGTTCTCGAGCACGAGTTGCGAAGACGGCATTTGAATGGCCGTTGCCCAGATGGGACAAGTGCGTGGGTGTTGTAGAAACAACTGGTCATCCGAGAGGACGTGTGCAAGTGCGTGTGTGTGGAAGTCAAATTAATCTAGTAAAGCCATGGAAAACAAATCCTTTGGGCTCAATTCAATCGGAAAGTCGCCAGAGCATGGTGGCGCGGTCGTTACCGCCCGTCGACACAATGTACTTGTCGTCCCGCGTGAATCGAACATTGGTGACATGGGAGCAGTGGCCTTGGCCAACGATCCATTTTGCCTACACAATGGCCCATTGAAGAAGTCTTCCACGCTGGAGACGACGAAACGAGCGCAGAAATCGCGATATGCAGCACGTACGCCTTTGGTCAAGCAGGGATATCGAAACACCTTGACGTTGGAGCTGTCGTCTCCGGTGGCCACAAACGTCCTCGAGTTGGACACACACACCGAGTTGATGTCGGTGCCATCCGCGAATTCCGGCCATATTCCTTGCACTGGCCATCCCAGCGCGCACGTCCACGAGTCCCACACGACATCTCTGAGTGCGCGTGCCGATTTCATTTGTTTCGCGGTGGCCGTGTCGCAAAAGAGCAGTTCGTATCCACCGCAATTCGACTGTTGTGCGTATAAGGAACGAATGGCAAAAGTGAAGGGGAAGCACCTGCAAGTACTTGCCGTCTCTTGAAAAGTCCAAGTGCGTGATCGAACTCTTATGCGCGTCAAACACTTTGTGCTTTTGGACAACGCCGGGCGGCGTAGACGAGTCGATCGAGTACAAGTAAATCTTGGTGTCATGGGATCCAAACGCCGCCATCGTCCCCGACGCATTGAATTTGACGTCGCTGTAAAGCAAATGGCGGCATTAGAACATGTCAATCCAAGTCTAAATCCAATGACAATGCACGCCATTGACAGCCCCAACAGCCATGCAAACGCCTATGCTACCACCAACCTTATGGGAGCTTTGGATGGGTGGTCTTCAAACACGATGGTCGTCGAAGGGTGCTCGTAGAACCCGATGGCGCCAGCCATTCCTCCTTTCTTCTTGCCCCGCCCCATGTCTCCGCCATACCCAATCGCGAGCATCGTTCCGTCCGGTGAAAACGCAACTGCCCGCGCCATGTCATTCAACTCCATCAGGACAACGGACGTCTTTGTCTGGCGGTCGTATAGCCGAGCGATTTTGTCGTCGCCCACTGTGAGGAACTGCGTCGGGTCCAATGGGTGCACAGCCAAGCCCCACGTTTCCCCGGTAAAATGCCCGCTCGCAATCGTCTTGGCCAGCTGGCCCGTCGCAATGTCGACCTCGAAGGCATCGCTACTGAGCGTGCCGACCAAGATCTTTTTCAACGACAAGTCGAACGCAACGCTCTTGATCGTTTTCGCCCGAACACTGCTCAACGTGACGGTCGCATCCATGGAAAACGAACTCGTTTGCTGGAGGGACTGGTTCCACACGCACACCTTGCCATCCTTTCCGCCAGATACGACCATGTACGCCTTGTCCGCCACGACAGAATACAACGCAGAGAGCGCGCCATCGTGTGCTTTCACGCTCTTGGTGACGGTGTTGCCCGTCCAGTGGTACAAGTCGCCATTCTCGGCCCCTGTCAGAGTCGTGTTGTCAAAAAAGCTGCACGCGCACAAGAGCGGCTGCTGCGTCGCAAGTTTGCCGAATTGGCCCTTGGCATGCGACACTGTTTTCCCCTGCAGAGTCCAAAATAAAATGTGCTTGACACCGCCCGTCACGATCAGCCGAGGCAGCGCAATCGCAAACAAATTGACGTTCTTGTCGCCTTTTGCCGTTGTCACGAGCTGGCCTTTGCTCCACGCGCCGCCCTTGTCTTCCCAAATCGCCAAGCTGTGGTCGTCATCTTCGCCAACGCTGGCAATCGTCTTTTCGTCGTGGCTGAATGTGACGCTCACGACCCCTCGCGAATGAAACCCTGCCAGGACACTCAAGGTCGCGCCCGACTTGGCATCCCACACACGAATCTGCCCACCAACCACCATGACGACGAATTCTCTTCAACAAGAGAAGTCGTGCAGCGAGTACAACTCACCGTGGGCTTTTTGCCGCGCTCCCCCGTCGCCACAAATCGTCCTGATGGAGACATGGCCATGCACAAGATGTCGTCGGTGTGTCCTAAGTGGTGCTACTCCATGACGGCATGTCAGCTGCGAACTGCATCGATCCAAAGTCGCGTACTTTTTGGGTGTTGGTGTCTCGGTCGTACATGATCCCGACGGCCGCGGCATGGTACACGATCTGACCATTGGCGTTGTACCTCAAATTGTTGCGTGACAGCTCGGTCTGGTATCCAAACACCCTATCGAGGACGCGGTCGATCGCTCCAAGGCATGACTGCCAACATACCAGTCGAGATGCATCGTGACCTCTGGCTCTCGTGGATTTTCCTTTGGTGGATTGCTCGGTGCCGTGATTGCGCCGATCCAAGGCTTCACAGCCATAAACTCATCGCCCGCATCCGCATCAAACAACGGCGCGTTGTCGTTTTGCGACCCCACGTTGCCTCGTGCTCCGGTGAGAGATGTTTCATTGGAGTCGTTGTCGTCCTGGATTTCAATTAGTCAACACAATGCTGGTGACGCACCGAGGTCTGGACAACTCCTACATCGTCGTTTTCGTCGGCTTTGGTCGTGGTCGTCTTGAACGGAGACAGCGGTGACTTGATGTCGCTGTCATCGTTACCTGCGGCATCCACTCGTTCGTGTTTCCACTGCATGATGGTTCGATCGAGCCCGCCCGTCGAAATCACATGCGTATCGCTTCCGAGCCACCGAACGTTCGTCACATGGGACGAGTGACCAGAGTACGAGTAGGACACACTGTGCTTGGCGACTGCAGGGAACCGAAACAACTTGACGTGGCCAAAGTCGTCGCCTGTCGCCACAAGGTCACACGAATGCGACCGATCGACAGCGTTAATGTCCGTGCCGTCGGCACAGGTTGGCCAAATGCCTTGCACGGGCCACCCCAACGCACATGTCCACGAGTCCCACTTGACATCGCGCAGGCTACGGGCGGACGTGACTTGCTTGCCCGTTGTGGCGTCGGAAAACAGGAGCTCGTACGCCCCGCAATTGCTCTGGATGTACTTGCTGTCGCTAGAAAAGTCCAAGTGCGTGATGTAGCTGTTGTGGCCGCGAAACATTTTCTTCATTTTTGTAAATTTCGCGTTGGCAACGACCGCGTACAAGTAGATTGCATTGTCGTGGCTCCCGACCGCCAAAATCGAGTTGTCCGGGGAAAATTTGATCTCCGAAATCCACTCCTTGGACGGCTTGTCCTCATACAGAACGTCAAACGTGTCTGCGTCTCGAAATACCACGAGCCCACCCTCTTTCTGGTGCTTCTTCTTGCCGCTGCCTATGCGGCCACCATACCCCACGGCAATGCAGAACGGCGCGCCGCCATTGGAATACGCGCACGCGCGAGCGACGCAATCCAAGGCTTTCATGCGGAGTTGCAGGCGGTGCTCGGTACTCCACACCCGCAAAGTCATGTCGTCGCCCACAGTGCAGAATTCAGGTTTGGTTGGATGGACAGCCAGTCCCCAGAGCTATCAGATACTGCATGAAACAAAGGAGTTCTCTATGTCGGGGTTGAATTTGTGGTACCTCGTCCTGAGAGTGGCCCTGCGTGACAACAGTGGCCTTCGTTCCCATCCGGTCAAACTGCACGACGTCACTGCCACTCGTTCCGAGGAGGATGCGTGTGTGGTCAGAGTTAAAACACACGCTGCGGACAGCAAACACCGACGGCAACTTCGACGACACTTCTGGAGACATGTTGAACAGTTTTGTCAACGGTCCGGCGATGTCAAAACTGTGCAGCGCGCTGAGATTGATGTCCCACACGATTACTTTGCCATCCTTGCCTCCGCTAATCCACTCGGCCTTGGTGGCTACGTAATGAATCGACCTCAACCAACCGTTCATATGCCTCTTCGCAGACGTTCGTACGAGATGCAAAGACGGCATAGGCTGGACCCGTGTGCGCCTTCAGCACCTTGGATACGCACTTATCGTCCAGGACAAGTAGCGATCCATCATGCGCGCCAACAACGAGTTTGGACAACGCTTTGCTGGTAGCAGCGCTTGGAATGGCCACAGCGCAGTAAAACATCTGCGGGGTGGTGGTCTTGCCCAGCACTGCTTTCTTCGCATTCAGGTTTCGCCCTTGTTCCGACCAAAACGTGATCAATTTGTCTCCCAGACACACCCATTCGTTCGTGGAGGGCACGTGCATCAAGTGCATCAACTAAGGTCCAAGTCAGAAGCATCATGCAAGTCGACGAGGGTTGTTGTACAGTATTCCGAACGCCTTTCGACGATGCCGTGAGCAGTCCTTCCTTCCACTTGTAAATGGCGATGCTGTGGTCATCATCGTTCCCCATGGACGCCAACGTCGTCCCGTCCTACCCTCGAAACATCAAAAACCATTGAACTAAATTGCTCAGGCACCGTTGAGAAGCTTAAAACCGGCACGGCGCGCTTGTGGAACCCTTGCAAGCATGCCAAACTCACATATTTGCCTCGGGACCCGAGCTCCCACACGTGGATTTTTGGTACTTTGCCCATTTGGCCCGTCGCGACCGTCTTGCGATTCGGGTGCAGTGCCAGCCCCACAATATCATCGTCGTGTTCCTATATCACACGACTCCATATAGCGCCAGGTACAACATGAGTCGCCGTTTTTACTTGAAAGAACTGCTGGGAGCTGCTACTCGAGTCGAACACAACGCCAAGTGCCGCAGTATGGTACACGATTCGATTTGCTTCCATATATCGAACATTGTTGAGAGCTGTCTGCCCTTGATACCTGTGGGCCGTCGTGAAGGCAAGAGCGATTACGAACGGGATTTACCCGTGAACGTGTTGCAGCGTCAACGTTGTAGGTGGAGGCTTCGTATTGTCGACCATGGGCAAGACAGATGGAGGGATGATGGCACCGATCCACGGCTTGACAGCCATGAATTCGTCGCCACTTACTTCAAATTCAACGTCCGAGTTGTCCAAAGCAGTGGTGGTCGAATCATGGCTGTCATGCGTGGCTTGATTACTTGGGAACGACTTGTGGACGGTCGCTGCCACCGGTTGCTTTACAGCAATGTCGTGTTTCCACTGAAATAAACAGCGATCTTGGCCTCCCGTGGACAGCAAAAACTGATCGGCGGCCGACCATCGAATGTTTGTCACGTGCGACGAGTGGCCGAGGAAGTCGAGAAATCCTGCGTATTTCTTCACACACGGGTACCGAAACACCTTGACCTATCGGGATTCGTTCAAGCACTATGCTGCTCGACCACAGAAGTAAACAAACCTTGCCAAAATCATCCGCCGTAGCCAACAACGATCCCGAGTGCGATCGATCGACTGCATTGATATCGGACCCGTCGCTTTCGGGTTGCCAAATGCCCTGGACTGGCCAACCCAAGATGCACGTCCACGTCGCCCACTGTTCATCTTTGAACGCCGACGCGCTCGTGACTTGTTTGCCAGTCTTAACATCGCAATATAACAACTCATAAGCGCCAGAAATGCTCTAGAAAGGCACAAGACTGGTGAAACCACGGTCATGAGCGCACGCACGAGTCACAGCTAGTTGTTGCGTGAACTTTCCTAATTCACGCACCTGTAGGTACGATCCATCGGCGGAAAAGTCCAAATGCGACACGAAACTGCTGTGCTTTTTGAACGCGTGCTTCTTCGCGCACTGCTTGGTCATGTCGTACAGCACCACACTCGAGTCGTGGCTAGCGATGGCGAGCGTGCTACCGTTTGGACTGAACTTTACATCAGCGATCCATTTCTTCGTATCGTTTCGCTCAAACGCCTTGGAAAGATCCGACGCGACCAGCACGACTACGCCCCCGCATTTTGGATGTTTATTCGCTTTGTCTTTGCCAGGCACTTGACCACCAAGACCCACTGCGATGAGCTTTCCATCGGGCGAGTACGCAACGGCGCGGGCCATGCACTCGAGTTTGACGCTTCGCAAAACTCTCGTCGTAGTCAAGTCCCACACGCGCAGCCACTTGTCGTCTCCCACCGTCACTGCTTCTTGTTTCGTTGGGTGGGTGGCCAGTCCCCACAGCTCGTCAACCGAGTGGCCACACATGAGCGCCATCGACATGGATTTCTCCTTGACGCTACACATTTCAAAAGCATTCAAGAATTGCCGAAACGGGTTGCCGTGCATGTGCGACCTCTTACCTGAGCTCGTAGATTTCAGATGTTTGAGTGCCAAGCAAGATGGTCGAGCCGTCCGGTGAGAGGCATAAGCTTTGCAGCACTACTCCAGCAGTGCCAAGCAAGGAATTGCAGTCAAAGGTCGTGAGGCACGTCAGACTCGATTTTTCGGCAACCCACAGCTTGATTTGGCCGTCCTTTCCACCGGTGACAAGTGTCTTGTCTAGGACGTACATGGTTTGGACACTTGCGGTGTGCGCGTTTTCGATGGTCGACCGAAGCTCGGGGCGCTGAAACAAGTACAACGCGCCGTCGCTGGTGCCCACGACAAGTGTCATGACTGTGCCCAGTGGCACCCACGCGGCGCACAGCAGAGGCTGGAGTTTGCCTTTCTTTCCAAAAATGCCTTTGGTACACTTTTGCTTGTCCCAAAATTCAATGAACTTGACGCCGAGACAGCAAAATTGCATGGCGTCCGTGGGATGCCACAACACATGGAGCGGAATTGCCTTGTTGCCTTTGGCAAACCACGTCAACTCCGCCGTGTGCCACATATCCCGAGTTGTGTACACGCCGACGCTGTGATCGTCGTCGGCACCCAGCGTCGCCAGCTCGTTGCCAATTGTGGAAAATGCAAGCTGGATGATGCCGCGCGAGTGGTACCCCCTCAGAGTTACGAGAGGCTTGACAGTTGTCACGTCCCATACAATCAGCTTGGGCGTTTTGCCCGTCTCGCCGGTGGCGGCGAGTCCTTTCGATGGATGGAGCGCGATGCTCAAGACATCGTCGGTGTGGGCCAAGAGATGGCGCTGGGTGTTCGCCTTGGCGTTCAGCACAACTCCGACACTTGCTGCTGTGTACACAATCTCCCCCCCCTTCGTGTACCGAACATTGTTGCGGGCGTAGGTATCCTAATAGATGCATGCATCGTCATGTCAACTCAACTGTCGATATTTCCGTGGGGTTGTTACTTGGGCGTTGTAGCCGTAGATCCAATGCAATGACAGACTCAGCACGGGGGCACTGGGGTCAAGAGGCGTGACTTTGGACGGAGCGACAATTGCACCTTCCCATGGCTTGACGGCCATGAATTCGTCACCGGGATCTGCCGCCCGCACGAGATCCTTCTCGATGACAGCGTCTGGGTCCATCTGTAGGACATGTTTGAGCGACCTATCGGGAATGTCGAACGGGTCAAGTCCGTTGAGCACGTCTTGCTCGACGGCGTCAAACCACACAAAGAGTTCTTTCACGTCCGGATTGGACAAACAGTATGCGTGAAACACGTCACACGAGATCGTATCTTCGCTGCGGATGGGAGTCGATGGAGACACTTTCAGCATGTCGCGGAACGCCATCTCGGCCAGTCGCCGGATCGGGTCGTCGTCCAGCGTGTCCGTCGTCTTGGGTTTATCCTCGATCACTATGATCTTCGCCAACCCGAGTAGCGTAGACTTGAGCTACCAGACTCAGTGAGACCATCTTGTTCGGTGGAGCTTGAGACAATCGTACCGATATGACAACTTCGTCAATTTGCAAGCCATCTAGGTGGATGCAATACACGCAAAAGTGTGAAGAAGATCGCAATGTGATGTCAAGCATGGGCACGTACTGTCTTCGGACATGTCCCAGCTGTCATACACGAGATCGATTTTGTCGTCAAGCGGCGCCGTGCAGATGAAAACAATGCTCGCGAGAAACTCGAGTGCGTCGAGAAGCTTGGCGTCCGATTCCTTCGTTAGCACGTCAAACAGAACGCCCGCGTCGTGAGCCATCTGGTTGGGCGATTTGTTCAGCTGGCACGCGACATTGATGCACATGGTCGTGAACTCGTGCTTGGACATGGCAAACCCGGATGCATGATCATAGAAGTTTCTCCAGAAGATTTCGACCTCGTGGATGCTCAGGTTGTCGAAGGGTACGATTTCATCGATCAACGACGCTCGGTGCGCTTCCTGGTTGTCGCTGGGACTGATCCCAATTACGTTGCCCATTCCCGCGCCGGTGGATTCCGAAAGGATTGAATGCCCTTTCGAAATGTGGATACTTTATATATGAAATTCATTTATACGGGGTTATTTAGAATTCCTCGGAGTAATATTTCCCAAGATATCGGAAAACAAAGAATTTAATGAACCTTGAACGCCCATTCATATTTACCGGTAGATAAATAAAAAATGTCGAATGCCAATATCATGTCGCGACCATTCCCTACTGCAAGTCGTTCACTTCTCTGCCCACCGCTTTGGCCAAAGACCTTCGTTCACTCGTGAGAATTCGTCGAGACGAACAGATCTAAGTGTATCCAAAGGCAGCCATGGAGAGCGCGCCGAACAGAACACAAGGGCAAGCTATCGCCATAGTCGTCACGATGGAGGTACATGTGATCCACTCGTTGGATGGCATCTCTTTGTCCATGTCGAACTTGAGTTCTTGAAAGCTTGATAGCGTTGTTTCTTTTGCCATCACGAAAGCTTGAGCCATATCTGTCGCTTGGTTGACCAATTTTGCATGCAACTGCGGCAGAACGATATGCTCGGTCAAACGAAGTTCATGAGCCGTGCACTTGAGTTGATACTCCGCATCGCCCAGAAACTGTCCTCGCTCGACTTGCTTCATGCCAGCATTTGAGATGAGGTCAGTTAGTCTTGAAGAATTGATTCGGAAGCTGTCTTCGAACTCTTGGTGTGTCGATTCAAACTTTTTGCTCAAGCCCCTGATGTTGTCAACTTGACGGCTCAAGTCGTCAAAGAACAGTGGAAGTGTTGTGATGTACAAATCAACCGATGAGGGACAATAAGAACTTGTTTCACATGAATCCATTTCGATGCGCGATGATGGCTCATGGTCCTGATCGTGGACATCAACACCGAAGTTATCTGAATCGTCATGAAATTGTCGATCCATCGTGTCAACGTCAGGGTCGACGTGCATACGTGCACGCGAGTGCCATATTGGTAACGTCGAAGAAAGCTAACAAAAATATCGAGTGGGTAAGTACAATGCATCTTCCGAGTACCTCGTCTATATTCTTGTCACGGATTGCCTCGAGGAAGGAAGATTGAATTTGCTTGCGAAATGAGGCATAGTTCTGGTCAACGTATCCAGCGTGTGATTATAGTAACAAAGAAGGAACAGTACCGAGGGATCTAGCATCAAACCAACGGAGAGGATGGCACCCTGCTGGAAGTACAACCTCCCGAAGCATTGTTCAGAGTTGAACCGAATATCGCATATGTCGTTCATGGGAACGCAAATCACGTCGAAAGTTTCGGCATCTCTGCAAATTGATATTTCATGACCGCCCAAATTCACCCAACCATCGGTATTCACACGTTGCTACGAGTGACACAGGCAATCATCGTCTCTGAGGAATATAGAAAATTGCTCACAGCGCTGCCGTCTTGTTCTTGAACCCAACATTTAGTGATGCGAAACGAAGATATATTCCCCAAGAAACGATTCAGCTTGTTTAAACGACGGCGAACGTGAATTGCGTCGCCCTGCGTTGTAATTGTGACGTTGACAAGTAGAAAGATGGACTTGGTTTACCGACATTTCTTGATGACTCGAGATGGGTAAAACCTCCAGCAAACTTGGCGGCAACATGTCAAGCACTTTGTGAAGCTCTTGACGACTCGATAATGCGCAGAGTACGTGACTCAGAGACGTAAACATGCACAACTGAATCGGGAAGTGGCTCGTGTGAAGAAGCGTTGTCACCAATGCGTTCAGGCTGTGGGATGAATACTCGACCCAACTCGCCAAATCTTTTTTTTTCGTTCGGCGGATCTCATTCAATAGATCAATGGCTGATCCAATGTCTTCAATTTCGACCAGATCGTTGAGTTGCTGTCCCGCCGTGCAAGCACTACTCGAAGGGAGCAGTTTGAATCTCTTTCCAACAAATTCCTTGTACTGGCACATTGCCTTCATGGACTCATCGTCGAGGTTGTGCCCACCGGCATTGTTCGCGCAGACTGTGTCACCGGTAAACCCCATTCCATTTTGGTTTGGAGGAAGCCGTCCGTCTCCGTCTCGTTGTCGCTTCACCATGTTGAATTCAAAAGTGCGCGCGCAATTCGCTGATGTTATCCGGATAAAGATTTTCCGGACGGTTTCGTTCTTTTCATGACGCTTCACTTGATCAACTCCGGGTAATCGCCCTACAGCATGGTGGCCGGCGAGGCCTAAGCAGAGTTTACGAAACTTGTCGTTCCAGGAATGGGTAATTCCATCGGCACAATTGTATTCAGCAGTATGGACGACTTACGTACCTGCTTCACCCACCTTACTTAAACTCTCGAATCCTCACAAGCTGCTCCGTTGCTAAACGTTCTCATCGAATTATTTTCGCATGAAGTGGAATAACGGAGCAAAATGTCGCCAATCGCGCAACGCGCTGGCTTTTCCAATACGCCAGCGGCGCCGCGCCGTTGGATGGCGAATTCCAGAGAGGGTCAACCAAACGCAGATTGACTGCATCTCTTGTAGTGGTTCTCTAAGATCGTCCGAAATATCTCAAGATCATTACCAAATCGATATATGTTTTCATGCTTTGTTTGATTGGTTATAAATATGAGAAATGAAGCACCGCATTCGCGTGCCAGCCATTTTTTACCATTGTGTAGCTAATCACAACGCAGGCTCATAGTATATATAAGATTTTTTGAATTTTAGACGATATTGAGAAATGTTTTTCGGCGCAGCTAGCTTTGTAGTTCGTTCGCAAAAATCAGCCAATCAGACTAACGGTGTCGTCCTACGAATTCTGGGCAAGGTCATCGGGAGGATTGAGCATTTTGAAAAGTGCCGTCCTCACTTTTCAAAATGCTCTCCGTGAGGGCATTCGTTCTGCTTGCGCTCATGTTTGCCACGATGGCCATGTGCCACGCGCACAAGACGAAGACCAAGACGTACATGTTTGACCCGAAGACAGCTGGTGGTGTCAATGGCTTCATCGAAGTCCGGTACGTGTACCGACACACCAAGTACGTTGGCGCGGTGATTGCGGCGAATTTGGACGTGAAGAAAGCCCACTGGGACGCCTTGCAAAAAGTGGATGGAAATTGCACGGGCCCTATCAGTGAGTTTAGGTGGCATATCCACACGAAATGGGATATGCCGGGGACGTCTGGGTTTCTTGGCGAGTGTTCGTTGGCCAAGACGGGCAACCATTACGATCCAGATTACGCGTGCGGGCCTGCGTCCGAGCATGTTACGGAAGACAAGTGCAAGGCGGTTACGCCAAACTACGCTTGCACACCGAAAGGGTACAAAGCCAACCCGAAATCGTGCGAAAAGGGCGACCTTTCGGGAAAGTTGGGCTCACTCAAGGCCAAGAAGGGAAAAATTAGAGGCAAATGGTTCGATCGACACTACCCAGAGCCGTCGGAAAGCGCGTCCGGATGGAATATGCTCATGCACGCGGTCTGCGGGAACAATGCCCCTCGCTTCGTGTGTGCGAAGGCAGTCAAGTAGTCGATGGTCAATTTTTTCAGTTACTCCCGTCTCCACATCACTCGTAAACGTGTTGCTAAGTTCAATGTTGAATGAGGCGCAGAAAATACCATTCGCTTTAAGAGCAAACTATTTTGGGATGTTGTCCAAGGTATGCTGAGCCCAGACTGCTGCGCTCGGCCGTACATCGCAAAATGAACAATGCAATTCACAACCCTATTGCCTTAGATTCTGAGATTTGTTTTGAAGCTCCTTCCTTCTTTTGGAGCACATACGCTCTGTACAATGCGTCGACATCAGCGACAGGATGGTTCCATTGCGTGGATCTGGGCGTGATGGTCAGGACTGCGTGGTTATTGGTCGTGTGTACCTCGTTGTAAAGTTGCGAAAATAAGGTTTGCCTTTGGGGGTGAATTGCATATCCCATTTCTCGGGCAGTTGCTGCGCCAGGTACTTGTGTAGCTCCGCGTCGTTGGCAAACTGCACCTAGTTCGTACGTTTTGAGCGCTCATCTTTTAGTCGATCATCACGATATTTACATGGTTGTTTGGAGGTTTACTCTGCTTTGCCGCAGCAGGCTTGGTCTACAGTGTCCACGATTATTTTCAAGATCAACGCATAGCACGTGCCATCGGTTGAATCGGAATTTCGGTCGCAAGTTTTTCAGCAGCTTTTAAATGTGCATTTGGTTTGCTTGGTGGCTGTGCACGATTGAGTCAACGGGGTATACCGGCATCTAACGTGGACAAACCTTTTTCTGGTCGCCCAAGGCGACATTGTTTCCACCATGGACCTCAGTGTCACTCGGGTGATTCGAACGAGGCGTGGCGTGTTCTTTCCGTGGTACGTTTACCGTGTCCGCCTCCTACGTTTGTGATAACTACACAGGGAATTCGACGGTCAAGTTACAATTTTGATGGCCTTGTCGTCCACCGCTGGATTGATCTTGTTTGGTTTCTCTTGAGGCTCCTGCGTTGAACGAATGCATGAGCAAAGTATTCGATGAACGGGATCTCAACCTCGACTGGAGCGTTCTCAATTGTCTGGTCCACCATCTACCACCACAGTTATCATAGTTGAGTGAATTGCACTTCCGTGTCAAACAACCTACTTTTTCGAGCGCCTTACGCTCGGCATGCGACACCAGTTCGGAGCCAGACGTGTGGCCATCGTGACTCTAAGGCGGGCAACAAACGTGAACAGCACGACATGAAACGGGCATGGTGTACGTTGGTAGTAGATTTGACAGTCGTGTCCAAGGCAGCTGGAATGTCGTGGGAGGTGGAGTGTAAGGCGCTGAGTTTTGGCAGCATTTCCTTGGACTTTGATACTGCCATCTACGTTCACGTCAGAGAAGTTGGTTACACTTGAACTGCAAATGCTACCGATGCATGACGAGGCGCAGAAGGGATTTGAGTCCCATTGTTCTCGAGCTTTTGTTTGGAAAGTGATCGCGCCATGTCGCCATTCAATTTCACGAGGAAATCTACATCCAATTCGTGAGCTGGGCAACAAAAGTTGCGATCAAAAAGAAAACGGAACCCACCTTCGATAGAAAACACGCCGACGGTATCAGGGTCCAAGCATCGGAATAAGTTGCGCTTTTGAGTCGCATTAAGGGCCAAGCCAAAGTCATCAAGGACTTCTTCACAGGCCACGATAGAAATCTGTCCAAAGGAGCAGCATGCTGAGGTTACTCACATTCGCAACGAAGATGCACACTTACCTTTCCAGGGGAGTCGACCACGGCCGCCATAGCTTTCTTCAATCCATTGAAGGGTCGCTCGGGGCACCTCGAATACAAGATTGCCTTCATCGCAGCCAGTGTAGTAGGGGCGGAAAAGTCTTCGACAGACAGTGGATTTGACGCCTTGTTGTTGAGCGCGACGATTTCTTCCTTGAGCAGCTGAACTCTATCAAAGTTTGTGAAAACGTTTGTCGCCACGTTGTCTACTTTTTTTCGGCTTGAGCCTGTTCGTCGGTCGTTTGCTGTTTGAGCTGCTCGTACTTCTTCTTCCACTTGGTCGAGTCGGATGATGCAGCCATATTCGATTCCAATGCAAGCTTCTTCTCGAGCTCGTTGATGCGCTCCTTGAGAGCAGCTTCGTTGGAATTGGTTGGTAGTTGTTGGGACGAAGGCAGCACTTTCACGGACGGCGATGGCGCGGCTGCTTTTGAATCGACGATCAGGTCCAACTTGACCTTGGATGATGGCACGATTAGTTTTGGAATCGACTTGTCATGTGGAACAGGAGCCAGCGTCTCCACCGATTGCCCCAACGTGCGAATTTGAAAGTGCGCGTGCAGTTCGATCTGTCCCGTGCATTTCTATCGCAGCCATATCAAGTCAAATGGCCCAACTTCTGGCGGTGGATTACCTCTGTCACAGGATCGTAAATGGAAAACCACGATTTGATCCCATACCCCTCGCGCGCCATCATGGACGCAACAGACACTTCCGTTTCGCCAATCAACTGGTCGCTGCGGGGCTGCTTGTTGTACCTGCCCATACGAGTTCATGAGACTCCTCATGCACTCCACGATGACTTCGTATGAAAAACGTACACACGGATGAATAGCTTGGGGGTAATGGTGCGACCTAGCTTTAGATTGCCCAACATCGCGAGCCACTCGGCTTCGTAGTTTTTGTTCACGTCCGGGTCAAAGAAGTTGACCGGCCTGAGCACGATTAATTATTTAGGATGAGTCAGGGCCGTCTGAACACATCGTACCAGTTGGTCGGCGTTCCAACGACTTCGTAGTCGCTGGCAGTGATCGGATCGTACGCGGTGCAGTACAGCGTCGGCTTGTCGCTCGACTTGGGCACCGTGCGACGAACACTGAGCACGACAAAGTGCAGCGTCGGATTTTTCTCGCCTTTGCTGTGTTGTTTGCTACACGCAACTGATCAACGATGTCGGCAAGTACAGCGTCCCACGTACTTTTTCGACGAGTTTAGCTTGGTCAACGTCGTAAACGGGATCAAGTTTTCACCCGTGCTATCGGGCTTGCCCAGGATCGGCTGCGTGTCGACGTACACGACCGGTCGATCCGTTCGATGAATGCACTCTTTCGGCTCGGCGACCGTGACTTTCGTGGAAAAATTCCATTGAGGCGTGCACCCGCCTTCGTTCGAAATCAGCATCCTCTCAAGAGATAACGTAATTCATTTTGGCTAACCCACCTCCAACATCGTGCGGCGTGTGGAAGATATCGCCCTGCGGAAGCAACTGGACAAACGTGTATGCATTCTGCAGTCCCGCCAGGCACGACTTAAATTCGCTCCAAGACATCCACATGCTAAGGGGCTTGTCGATGACTTCGATTTGTACACGAATGGTCGAATGGATCTGTCGAAGGAACGAAGCAATCGCGGAGAATTTCAAAATCGACTGGATCACACACGGTAGCAAGCGCAACTTCGATTGGTCCAGGGCAGCATGGTCGACGCTAATTTGAAGGCTAGCGGCAGACACCGTCCAGAAAAATGGCACGCGGTAGCTTGAAAACACACTTCGCAACTTCGCAACGAGAGCTAGCGGTCAAGGCGGTCAATGCTTAGCGCAAGAATCGAGCTGCAAAGGCTGTCGCTACCGTCGCTTTCGAGAAATGCCAGGGACGGCGTCTTCTTATCCTCGGTGTACAAAATGCGAAACCGCTTGAGGAGGCCCAAGAAGTACGTGTTCAGCTCGGGATACCACAAATCGTGGACGACGCCGCGCTGAAATGGATTCATGGCCGCCCTACTACCGTCATCGATTCAGGCGAAAGGCCCCGACCAAGTTTCAAGAAGGAGCGTACGCGACGTTGTCTGCAAAGAGTGCGACGCCATTCACCGAGAAGTCCGATTCGTGGAACGCGTGCATCATGACCTGGTGTACGGACGGATCGATTACATACACCTTGAGCGCTTCGTCGGGGCTGGATCCTCGAGTGATGACGGTCTGGTAAAACTGCTGACCACTGCCAACGCGTGCCATTTGCTGTAAAATGTGTCGCATCTGTTGCTCGAGCGCTGTCAAAGTCGAATACCTACCACAAACACGTCAAGTAAGATCAAATATGCAGACTGGGTGTACCGAGAGAGCGACGTGAAAAGGCCGCGAGTGACCGTGGACGAGAACATTGTGTGGCCAACGCCTTCGCGATACCGCAACGTGTCCAGCGCGAGCGCCACACACACCTGGCTTTCGATGCCCAAGCTGTCGCCGACCAATTTTAACCCCCGTCGAAGTAAACACTCGACAAACTTGGCTTGAGGCATTTCTGCTTGAGGCAATTGTCCAAGTTTCTCCCACTCGAGGTCCTCTTCGACGTCTGGGGACTCAATTTTGAAAAGATGCTGGATCGCATCGGACACGGCCTGGATCGAGTAGCTCGCAAGCGATCCGGCAAAGCCCGCGGGGGCACTGAACAAGGCCAGAAGGACATCACCAGCACATACGACCTTGGAATCGTTGGTGTCGAAAATGCACGGCGTACAGACCAACGCGATGCGCTGGAGCATTGACAGGTCGACCGTCCACCCGATCAAGTCGTGGAGCTGTTTTGCCATCCAAGCGAGTTCATGTGTATCCATGCCAATGTAAAAGTTCCTCAAGATGTGTTTCACGTCGGCTTCCTGGATGCGGTGCTCTTTGCACAGGTGCTCGAGCTCAATGATCTTGTCCAGTAGAGCACGTTCGTGCGAGGGAGTTGTGCCTGGAGCAATCGTGTCAATTTCTGTGGCAGAATGCATCGGACCACACTTACGTTGAAGAAACGTGACAAAGTCAGCTAAGTGAATGGTCCCATCATCTTCCCGACGGAGACGATGCGCGAGAAGCCGTAGATCCACTGGAGACGCGGTCAGCCCGATCGATTGCACTAAGTAGCTGAGCTCGTCAATTTCGATCGACCCGTCGCCGTTGACGTCAAATTTCGAAAACAACTTGGCGATCCCGCCCGTGTCGTCCATTGTGTTGTCCATGAGTTGGATCGTGCCGAGTCGTTGGAACAGCACATGCTCGCGCTCGAGTTGCTTGTCGAATTCACGTTTTTCTATCGGTTGCGAGTTGAACAGCCATGGCGATCGAGTCGACATCCCACAGGCGTCCGTGACCATGTCATCGACGACAGACTGAACAAAGGTCACGAGGCCAGCGCTCTTCTTGTCGTGCACGATCGCTTCGCGGGTGGGTGACAGGAGCTCGTGAATCGGTATTGCGATGTCCTCGCCGCTGTCGTCAGGAACTCGTGGCGACCACATGCTTTCTCGCCCCAGGAGCCACATTTTGAACTCCTCAAAGCTCAACGACCCGTTGTTGTCGACGTCCAATTCTTCAAACACGCCGTCGATTTGATTTGGCGTTAGCGGAGGGTGCATGCGCAACTTGTCGAGCAACTAGAGACACCACATTCAGCAACATCGCGTGGGTCGTTCTTGACGGCCATTCCTACATGAACGAATTCGTCGCGACTGAGGTCTCCCGAGTGGTTTTCGTCCAACGAGTGAAAGATTTGATCGAGCGCTTCCAGTTGCACGTCTGTCGCGGCGAGCTTGGACATGAGCATCGTTCGCAATTGCATGCCGAGCACTTCGATGTTGCCGTTCTCGTGCAAGTAGCAGTCGTCGCAAAACTTGTCGTTCGCGGCCATTTTCTCATAACACGGCGCACAAAACAAGTTGACGCAGCCTTGGGCCATACACATGTGATCGTGATCTTGCTTGCCCGATACGACGATGGTCCTGTTGCAGTCGCTACAGTGCACGGTGTTGGTGCCGCTCTTTCGACCGCCAATGAGCCTTGGCAAGTTGGCCTGCCTTTGTTTGTCTCCAAACACTTGGGCCTTGCGCTGGCAAATTTGGTGGAACATTGTCCACCGCTTTGTTTCGAGCGCCTGCATGTACGGGCTGCTGTGGAGTAACTTTTGTTCCGTCGTGGGCAGGCGCACGACTACGGCAGGTCCCTAGAGAAATTGACTTAAGCAAGGATAAGTCAAGATGACTGGCACATGTACGCAGGTGTCTGTGGCCTCCAAGTTTGCCCAGTTGAAGGGCTTGCGCACGTCAGAAGCTTGTTTTTCCTTTGGCGGGGAATTGTTCGAGTTGGTCGCAGCAGCCAGCGCGTCGAGTCTGGCCTGCACAAGATCGAAAAACTGTTGGACGGGCGTCGTATCGTGTCGAATGAGCTTCTTCTTTGGGCCGCGGGGGTTGACCTTTTGCTTTGGCTGTTTGTACTTGGCGACGAGCTCTTGAATGCGTTTGTGAAAAGTCGCGTCGGTGACGTTCAGTGCGTGCAGGAACGCCACGTGTAGGTCTTGCAAGAGCGCTGGTTTTTCCTCGAGGATTTCGAGTGCACACGTATCATGGCGCAGCGCTTCTTTGGAAGAAAATGACACGGATGGAAGCGTGAGAAGTGGGAGGGTGTGCTGTTTGATTTCGGCACTTTGCAAGTCCTTGCCGCCAATCTGCAAAATGGAGGCCACGTCATGTTTCATCGCCGAGTCGAATTTCGACCGCACGTACGACGTGGACTTCGAGCGTGCCCTCTTGATTCACCTTTTCTGGTACTTCCTCGTCTTCCTTCTCTGGAACGACGGACGCAATGCGGTCTTCTTCGATGTCGAGCATGAAACAGTCGAGTAACTCGTCCGCTTGGATTGTATTGCTTTTATCTTTGTCCATCCCGTTGAACAGAATCAAGACCTTGTCGTCGCTCATTTCGTCCATCTTGAACCCGAGATTCATCATGCGGCGTTTAAAGTCGGCCTTCCGCAGCGCTCCGGCGTTCGCAAACTCGCGTTTGACTTCACGGTACCCGATCCCTACTCGATCGAAGTGACTGGAAGCACAATTCCCCACGCCACAGCAAGTTAAAGTACCTTTGGCTCGGGCGTGGGCCAGCATTTCGTCCTTGAGGTTTTCGAATTGACGATGTTGGGCCGCCCCAGGGACGGATATCTCTTTAAACACGGGGGCTTGCATCGCGGAGGATGGTGCTACCGCTTGGAGTGGGGGCGCGCTCTCGGGCATTTCCTCCTCTTCGACGATGGGCTGCCCACCCTCAAGGTGAAACACTGGTTGCTGACCGTACACCGAGATCCAGAATCGCCCCGTGGCGGTCCTTCCTGTGTCTTTGTTCTAGCACGCCCATTTACTTACATCCAAGTCGCATGTTTCCAGCGTACCGTGCGCATGTACATGCTCGGTATGATGCAATAATGCCCTGGTTCAATCACCAAGTCGACCTATCCCGTCCACACAAAGATATCGATCTCGCTTCTAGTCGCCGTAGAGAGCATGGCGTACCGTCACGGCTTGCTTGAGCGTATACGACGGCTGGGGCACACCATCGTTATCGATGCCTGGAATGACGGATCCTGGGATGATGGCAGGAGGAATTGGCTCCAGAATTGTCCCGTTGCACAGTCCTGCTTGACTTGCTTTTTGGTATAGTCGATAGTACGGAGGAGCCTTTTTCGGCGGTTCCTTGACTTCGAACTTGTTGCCTTTCACTTCTTGCAGCGTGCAAATGTGAAACCTATGGTGGTATGTATGAGGTGGATGTCATGGACTGGAGGGTTGCCGACCCAATGGGGAAGATGGCAGGGTCTGCCGTGCCGCGGGGGTCATGTTGGCTCATCGAGATGTACAAATGGCACCGTTCTTTCACGAGCAATTGATAGCGGGGATTATTGATCCATGTCGACTTGGTTGTGTTGCCACCGTTCGATGTGTCGTCCCAATTGCCATGCACGCGCAACCCACACCACTCGTCCGCAAAATCTACAGCGTGTCACCCTGGCTGCTTCAAACTAACTCCAGAGTACGTACCAATGCCTGCAAAAAAGTGCGTGTATCGAGCCCGCCAGTCCTCGTACGACATGAAGAACGTCCCGTCGTTCTGATTCACTTCGGTGACTTCTTCCTGCGGCTCCGTCACGAGACGGACTTTGCCTAGAAGAAATATCGATATTACATCTTGTGGGTTGAATCATTCACATACGCTTGGTGTGCATGGTCGTCAACACGTTTGCACCCACTTGCCGCATCACAGACTTGAAAACGCGATAAATTTCACCCTCGTACTTTTCACGCTCGTCACTTTGGTCGCTCCATGCGCCAGTCTAACGTTCAGGTTACACATATATTGCCACGCTCCCTGTAGCACGCACCCATTCTCCCATGCCCCATGGATTGCGCAATTTTACCAGGCGCTGCATTTGGTTGTTGTCGAGTTGGATTTCGCCAACGTCGACGAGCCCATACGCGTGTTTGTAGTACAGGCCTGCGAATGCTTCAGAACCAAGTGCGAGGTCACGCAAGTGGAATCGGTGGCGTACCTTGGCCAGCACTACCTTCTGCCACAATGTTTTTGTTGCTCTTTGGATCAGGCTGAATCGAACACCCCATCAAAGTGCCGTTGCGTTTGTATTGAAGCAACCGTTTCCAAAACCCATCGCCTGCCTGTTCACCTGGCTTGGGTGCAAACGGATCGTCGCCAAACCCAGGATGGTCTGGCTTCAGAATGATCTGTTCCGAGCACAGACCAGTCAAGTCACTCAACGCAACATCAATGTAGCCGCCGATGAGGGCTTCGTAGCAGCCGTGCAACTTTGCATACGCTTTCTCGATAAGAGGGACCCTAGAGCCATTGATAAGTGTGCCACCTTTATAGTTCATCTGTTTTTACCACAGCTCATTCGGGTCGCTGCATCGGGCAAAAAAGGGTTTCCCAGCCCGATTGTTTGTATAGCCAAAGACAGGAATCCGGTCGTCCAGCACGACGTAATGCCACGTAAAATCCTGCAGCGGAGGTGATGGTGTTGAACCGAGTGATACACGATGTCTTCACCTTCATGAAGCGACACACAAACATGCCGTGCTTTTTATACTGATCTTCTCGCCAAAACGCTTGAGTGAGCAGCTCCATGCGCGTTGCCAGCACACTGATTGCACCTGGATAGGGTGGTTCCGTTGCTCAGTTGTCGCACCGAAGCAGTGCTACTTACCCAGAAACCAGCAATCGCCGAGGTTGCCTTGAATGACATCGCCAGAATTTGCAGACTTAGTAAAGAGTTGACCTTCTTCACAAAACACGGGATCGTCCGACGTAGTTGGATTGTCCGAGTCCCTATCCACATCGTCAACCGAGTCGATAGAACATGCCGTGTACTCGTTCTCGTCTAGTACGTCCTTGGTTTCTGCTGCGTATATGGGCCGCTGCCATTTCAGCTTGTCCTCTTTGACCATCTTGATGATCTTGGCTTGATGCTGACTCCCTCCTTTCGAAGGAATGACCTGTGAATTCGAAGGCATCAGGTCAATGTTTCCCCTCTCAAACAAAGCAACGCTTACATCGCCGTGCTTGCACAGTGCCAACATGCCCATCGCGTCTGCGTCGTTCGGCCCAAAGCATGGGTCACAGTAAATCCTGCCTTCGCACGATTTTGCCAGCTTGGCCACCTTTGACGCGACAAAGGTGTCGACGAGCTGCAACGTTTCGACCAGCCTCTTTCCCGATGCACCATGAATGTGCACGCTAATGATGGTGTCCATCTTGGAGCACACGACGTTGACGCCGTGCTCCTTTAGCTCCTGCTCGAAATCCATGACCGACCAGAACGCGTTTGCTTACGAAAGGTCACGATGGTGCAGAATATTCCGAATGAATAAAACTGATATGAGTGGGATTTGAACCCACGCCCGAAGACTGGTGCCTAAAACCAGCGCCTTAGACCACTCGGCCATCATACCATGTTATGAGATACTCTACATATTTAAGTTCGTTTTTATCATGAATTCCAAAAACTGTGCATCAACTACGCATGCTCGCAGAGCAGTTGTGTCGGTACACCTCAAATGCGCATACGATCTGGGAAATGTCGGTGTATTCGAGGTCACCCGTCGCAAGGAGCGACCACTCGAATGGAACTTGTTTCTCATGCTACGCTCGTCGCCTGCAGAGAATAAGAACGTGTGTTGATTCCCATAGGCCACCTACGCAATTCTATCGGAGGAACCGTACTTGCCTTGAAGGGCCTCGAAAAATTTCAGAATACAAGGGCACTTCTGGAGAATTCGGCTTTCAAGGGAAGTGCCAGAAAGCGATTCGATTTATCCGGATATTTCGAGGCTTCTTCATTCTCCAAGGATCATGTGGATTTACCAAGCGGCAAAGCAGGTCCAAGAAAAGGTACAGGAGCGCGCGACGAGCATTGTCGCGCAAGTCCAAGATGAAGCTCAGTTGCTGCTGAAGACGATGAGCCAAGCTCAGACGAACCCTGTTGACGAGGTAAGCATATTCACCGTGGACATGTGAGAAACACACTGTCGCTCGTTTAGATCATCTTTGAAGAACTGGAAGACTACAAGGCGTTCCAAGAGGTGTTCGACCTGGACCTGAAGACTGACGATGTTGCATCGATCTTGCAAAAGGATGAGCTCGTTGCTGACTTGCACACGGCCCTCGTTCCCGAGCAGCTCTCGTACAAGGAATTCTGGACGAGGTACCTGCAATGATGCTCACTCCCCTATGTTAGTGACGGCTGAATATTGAATTCCGGAGTAGATATTACTTTCGTCAATTTTTGCAGTTGCGTCAAGAAGAGGAGCAGGCAAAGCGGGACGAAGAGCGTCGACTTAAACTCCAAAAGGAGCGCGAGCTGCGAGAACTTCGCCAGAAAGAAGCGGAAGAAGAGGCCGCTCAAGCTGAACGCGAACGTGCCGAGCAGCATGCGAAGGAAATGGACGTTCAGATGTGGAAGGACCAAGTTGTGGCCCTGCAAGAGGTGATAGCGAGTTTGGAAAAGGCAGATGTGTCGAACCACCAGCTCTTGGCCGAAGAGTACGAGGTCAAGCTCGCGCAAATGACGACGCAAATTGATGATGCCAGAGCCTTGGGGTACGAAGAAGGCATAGCCAAGAGCGAGCAAATCGTGAAGTCAATTCGAGACAGTACGCGCATCGAGTTGAAAGAGATCGAAGAGTACTTGTTGAGCTTGACCGTCCCAACTGCCACGATGCCATCGCCACCTGAGTTTGTGTCGGCTGCTTTGGCGCAAAAGATTTGGGCCTTGCACGGTTCTGCGACTGGTCGCAACGACGTTGACGCTGCTCCACTGTCTCAGGGTGTATACGCCGAACTCGAATCGCTTCGACGTGAGAACGCATCGCTGAAGGCAAGTGCCGAACAGGCACAAGAAGGGTTGAAAGAGTTGGAAGTGTGGAAGGCGCGAGCAGTCAAGATGAAGAAACTCAAGGACGAGACAGACGTCGCATTTAAGAAGCACGAGGACGAGTTGAAGGTGTCGGTTGCAAAAGCCTTTCAAGACGGAGTGGCCAAAGGGAAAGATGAAACCGCGGCTCAAGTGGCATCCCTCCAAGCAAAGCTGAAAGAGAAAGAGGCGGATATTGACAACCTGACGAAGCAAGTTGCTTTGGCAGCCAACTTAACCTCAGCGCCAACAGTTTCGCCCGTCGAAGTTGCAGGGCCTCCTACTGTGGAAGACAGTGCCGCGGAAATCTCAAGCGACGATGTCTTCAACGAAGAGCGTCGGGGAGATGATTGGGGGGAATGGGACTAAAGATATATTAACTCGGATGCTACTTGTGCTGGAATTGCCTGGCAAGAACTTCTCGCTTCAAGCTCTCGTACGAATCTTTCGCCGGGTCCCAATTTGGTAAAATATACGTGACACGCGGCCGTGGCGGCGGCCGCGATCGCATCTCGAGCGTTTCTTCTTCATGAAACGCGTCAAAGCATGACGAGGGGTAATCACCAAATTTCTTGGTGCACAAGTGCACCTGGCACGTCAAGCACTTCTTCGTTGTGCACAATTCACGACGCCGGCCGCTCGTGCTGTCAGAAAAGCACAACACACAGCTGCCCTTGGTGGCAAACACGACCGTGTGGGGGTAAGTTGGGTTGAGTCGAATGTCGCGACCAACTTTAGTGTTGAAGAACCGACGACGACCAACTTTTGGAATCTCAGGGAGGTCGCGTGGCGGCAGGATGGTAATCTATTCAGAGGAAACATAAGACTACTGCCAATATATGCAACATGTCGGACGGACTCGTGGAATTTGGTGTGCCGATGCTGGCAACTGCGAGCGTCGCGTTGAAACGGTGCCCTGTGCTTCTCTATGAGTGTACATGACTACAACGATATAGATGGACCTCTGTAGATGTTTGGTGCAATGCACGAGGCTCCTCGAAGGCAGTGCTGGGAGCATGTGCCATGTTCAGTAGCTCCTGTCACACGAACGTGAGCGAGACCACGTCGTCATTCACCATATCACATTGACAGCGCGAAGAAGTTTGACGCGGTGGCCATACGCGGATATCTTCAAGTCATCTCGAAGGATTTCGTTGGTTAGAGTGGGCAAGACATCTACCCACGATGCGGTCAGCAACTGAAAACTACGGTGGCGTCATGAAGGATTGTCCACTCCACCTCCACTGATCTCGTTCTCGCTGAAAGTCTACGCCAGGACACCCAGTGAGCCATGTAACCCAAGATACAAAGCGCAATGTACCTCTGCAAAGGTGTCAAATCCAGCGTCATGGAGCCATTGGATGACTTGCGCACAAGTCCACGAAGCCACTACCATCGCGGTGGCAGTGCACGAATTTAACATATTACAGTGGAAACTTATCCGGACCGGATAAGTATTGACCTCCATTGCGACAGGAACTGACAACGCCGAGGTCGCGTGGCAACCGCTCCCGTGGCGAAATGCAGCCAAGCGGCTGCTCCGCCAAGTTAAGTTTTAATGCGTATTCAATCGTTGTTGCGTTCAACTGGAGACTATTTCCGGGGTTTTTGCGTGATTTCCGCAAGAATTTTGGAGGTCAAGAGTGTCATCACGGTGCTTTCTTCGGGCGTGATGTTTCCAGCAGCGGTCCAGCGAACTCGACCTTTGGCGTCGACGAGTTGCACGTAGCCAACGAAAGTATTGGTCATGTCCATGGCCGCGCGGAATTCGTTGCATTCCCCGTAATAGATCAGCGTCAGGTTGTGCTGTTCCTCGGGCACTTTGGCTTGCAAACCTCGGCGAATCATCCCAGGCATAAGCCTGACGTACCATTCCTCAATGATGTTGAGTTGCACAATTTGAACCATCGAGTTCTTCTCGCCAAACGCTTTTTCAAACGCTTGCCGCCACCCCACCAGGTTGTCGAAACCAGAATTCTTGAAGCACGTCATCAGCAATGTAAGCTTGCCACCCGTGACGTTCTTGACGTCGTAGTCGGACCCGAGCAAGTTTTGCACCTTGAGCGAAGGAACCACGGGGGCTTGGGCCACGGGTGTCAATTCTAGCTTGGACACCTATATTGCTCCAAGGGTCAGAAAAGCAAAGGAAAAGAAACTTAGAGTCGGCACCCACCACAACTTTCCCATCCGTATCGTTGTATTCTTTCATCTCTTTGAATTTGTTTGGCAGGTACACCTTTGGTCGCTTTGCGTCTATTTCTTGCATCATCTCGTCCATCGTCTTCATCGCAATTTTCCAGTTCTCAACCACAGACTTGTCTGCCTTATAAGTGAGGGGTGCTATAGGAAAATTACGTCATTGCAGGTTGGACAAAGGACGGATGTTACCATCGGAGGGTTTCGGTATCAGCCGTGGGTGCGGTGGCAGCGTGTACTTCGCCTTATCACTATCTGTCGTCATCAACCTGCTTTTCTGAAGCGCGTCTACGGGCAAGCTAGCGGTACATCGCGCGGCAGAACCAACGATATGCCGTCGCGTGCTGGTCAACATGGTGTAGATCGAAAACCTGCCAGAGCGGTTGGTTTTGATCTGGATGGCCTGGGACTCCCAAATTTTCATATTTTGACGAAATCGTGAAAAAGGAGTTAAATTTGACAATACTTCGTGAAATTCCACCGTGAGGCCCCCGACCGACGAGGCATAAGTGAGTGTTATAAGCCCATTGACGTGTGCACATGCCCTCATAGCTCATCAGCTGGCTAGACTAATTTCGACGCATGTCATGTACCGACGCAGCCCAAAATGATGCCACCACGGAATTCAATGCCAACACACTCGGTTTCTCCTTTGTCTCGCTAGATCTATTGTAATTTCTAACGTGGTCGCAGCTGGATACATTAGGCGAATAAGTAACCGTTCTACATGGTGATCATACATTTTATTCAACAACGCAGCTCCATGCAAGTGCTTCGGAATCCGATCCTACACCAGTCAGCAATTGGAACCAATGGGTCGGATTTAGAGTGCAATGTGACAGTGAAGTTGATTAAACTGAATAGGTGCGTCATGCTTGATCATCAATGAAGAAAACACATCATGGCAATCATAGGTTCGTCGTGCATGGTCATCGATGAAAGAAATCGAACATCGCCATCATAGATAGGTGCGTCATGCATGATGTCCATCGTGAAGACAACAAAGCCTGACAATCATTGATGAAGAAAGCTAAAAACCTTGAACTGCGCTCCACTTATGGCCAAAGTAATTTCCAGACAACGATAACAGGTGGAATACATTAAATCTCATATCTTCTCTACAATTCAGGTGCACTGAGTACGCGACTCAAAAACCTGAAGTCAATTATTCACAACATTCCAATTTCTACTCCCCCTGCCATCCCGACAATCATAGTGAAATAAAAGCGACAGAACAAAACCATAATCGATATACGATTGCTATGACTTCCAGGCAACGAACAGGCGAGGTGGCCACAACCAGCGGCCAAGTTCACCGCAAGCGTGGTAGCTCCATGATCTCCAACTTGATGCAGAAATGGTCGCACCCAATCGATCCACTTCGAGCCACCAGGAAGAGAGCGAGATTCGAAGCAGTATTTCCAATAGTCTTAAAAATAAAAATAAAACACAATGGAAAATGGCTCATTTGGTCGAGAAGCCTGTCCGCCGCGTCAAGGCAGAGCCATGTTGGACAGGAAAATGCAAGACCAGTAACAAGCAAAGCTCGTTTCAGTCGTAGAAAACAGACATGAAAATAACACGCAGGTGAGTACTTTACCTTCCGGTACGTCCGTCTTGTCACCCCATCACACACACCCGCCACGAAACCAATCACAAGCTGTCGCAGCAGTGCCACAATTTGCCGAAAACCACTTTGGTGCTCCTCGAAAATACAAACGATCGATGCCGCATGTGACAGTGTATCCCATATGCCCCTTGCTGAGTTCACAGAGCTTGTTGTGCACTGAGGTCTTTCCCGAGTAAGGCTTTTGACTCTGCGATCCGTTTGTGGGGCTGTGTACTGCCGATGACTCGGACGTGGTCGCTACGTCGCCGTGCGTTCTGTTGCTGATGCGTTGGCCTCACCAATATTGTTCATAGATACTCCACTTGTCCGTCGCAATGCCTCGTAGCCATCGGGGGAATTCACGCCGACTTCGCAGTGCTCATTTTGTACTGAGGTGTTTCCCGCGGAAGCGCATTCGACTCTGATCGTTTGTGGGGCTGCACAGTGCCAATGACTCCGACCTCGTTGCTACGTCGCCGTACGTTATGTTGATGATGCGCTCGCCTTGTCAACATTGCCGATCGAATCTCCGCTTGTCCGTCATTATGCCTGGTACCAGCAGGGGAGGACGGAGGCTGCAGTCCTTTTAGGGCGAGCGTATGCGGCTGCCTCAATCGCTACGTCGCCTTGTTTTCTCATGATGATGATGCGGTAGTTCTTGTCCATGCTTTCAACCATAATTTCCGTGCACACGCCACTTCGCAGTCTTGCTTTGCTCCATGTGTGGAAAGAGTTGCGGATGCAGCTGTTGCCTTGGATGGGTGGCTATCTCGGAGGTGGCTAATTCTGACTCGATGGTGATTGATGCTTCGTCGACCGTTGTTGCACAGCTTGCGAATGTTCCGACGTAAATTTGTTTCGCTAGCGGTAAAATGGCCAGTGGTCCTTGTGTTCACGCGTATGATTCCTTTCGTAGGTCTTCAAGCGGCAACTAGTTGGGGTGTAATTTGACCGGGCATTGCATCATTTCCGAATAGTTGTGATCAACGAATCCAATTCGACCAGCAAGCTCTCCAAAATGACGAGCAGTTGAAATTTCGCGATTGAAGCGGTGATTGATAGCGCAGGAAGTAGATGAAGGGGTACATCCAAATGTGGAAAGTTGTAGCGTGTCTCAGCAGCAGTGGCGCCAGCGAATCCAACCAAGTGGACCTAGGATCAAACGAACCGGGACATGCGTACGGAAAGAAAAAAAGCGACGAGGCTAATGCCGGGGTGTTCCGAAAAGACTTGACGAGAAAGGGTGTGGGTGATGGGGGACGGTGACCGGAGCGCCTAAGGGGAAAGCAATCGCAGCAAGACAGCAAATTCGAAAATGGCGTTGTTCAGTAATGGAATTCAGTGTGGAAGTGTTTGATTGGTTCAATTCCAACCTATTCCGGATTGCAGCATGTGATTGGTTGATGCAAACGCCCTGTCGCCCAGAAGTCACCGGTACTGTACATACTGGAGCAAAAATTGTGATTTTTTTGCCATAAATAATTCGTTGTCAGTAAACTTGGTTGCAAGTGAAACTGATCTGAAACCATTGCTGGATCGCCGTCGTCGTCGATCTTCACAGGACTAACCAAGTCGTAGGAATGACGGAGTGGTTCAACCCGACAGCATGGAAACAGGTCAGGTGTTCATATTTCTATGTGTCGCACTGACACGACGTGTGTAAAGTATGCCGAGATAGCCTACTCCATCCCATAACCGGAGTGCGACTCTGTCGTGGAATTGAGATGAAATATTGAGCATTGTTGCGTGGGTCTACTCCTTCGACACATCATGGTTTAAGTAGCGATGGATAAACGTCGATGCTTTGACAGGCCAGTCCATGAATGGGTCGGGTATTTGAAAGCCAGCCAAAGCAACAACAGCCTCGCAGAACTCGGCGTACACCATTTCCATGTCGTCTTCGTGGGACGCGCCTTCCTGAACGTTCCGAAACAAATCGTGCGCCGCTTCGTAAGTAAATCGCGGGGATAAGAGCTTGAAATCCTGCATGAAACTACCATTGGACAGTAGAAGTATGCTTCACCCACCTTCACAAATGCCATCCAATCGCGCAACTTGAAGTGCAAGACACCCTTTTCCTTGGACTTGGGTTTGACAGCGTATCGTTTGAATATCCCGGCCAGCTGCTCCTTGAATTCACTCAGCACCGACTATCACGAAAACATGGGGTTTTAGTGCCCAAGTTGGAGAAACATGCGGAGCAATTTACTTTCATCGCAGCGCTTTGCGCCTCTTCCCGTAGGGCTGACTTAGCTTGTTGCAAGAAGCACAAATGCTCTACGACAAACCGATCTACGCGCTGTCCGAGGCGCCCAAGCTCTCCAAATTGCTCGTTGCAGATTCGGAGCAAGATATCAGCAAAGTCCACGACCGAAATCTCTTGAGTATCGGCACTTCATAGAAATATGAACAAATACTTGCCATGAATCTCTCATTGCTAGCACCGCACCTCTCATCGTCGCGCGGAGTGGGTACCAACTGCGTCATCACGCGTAGGCGCTTCATGGTGCGCCATAGCTCGTCCAATGTCAACGCGTACTTGACGTCTGGACCAGCTTTGGTGTACAACAAGCGAAACAATGCATCGTTGACTTGAAAGATGCGTCGGACGTTTACAAACTCGCCCTCAGGGTCTTCTTCCTCGTGGAGAATCTTTCTGATGGCCGGAGAGTCCCCATTAATTACTTGAAACAGACTTGGTCGAATATCTACAAGAGATCAAGTGGCTTACACGACGCTCCATGATATGTTCTAAATACCTCTCGAAGTAAGAAGTTCTGCAGACGTATTGTTGGCACATTCCTTGTCTTGAGCCATGCCGCACGCGCTGTTCCACATGACCAATCGACCGTGCGCCATGGCTAATTTTGTGTGCTTCACCTACAGCCATCCTTAGGCACAGCGCGCCAATGGAGTCGTAAAACACATGTCACGTTACCTCTGCACTTCGTTCCCACGAGGTCAACACGACTTCGTGAATACGTTCAATTGTGCATCGAAAGTTGGAAACTCGAGTCGATTCGAGAGCGCGCAGCTTGGTCGTACCATACGAATTGTACTTTTTACTCGCCAACTGCCCCCCAGACAGATAAATGCTGTTTGCTGGAAGCTCAAAATGCAGCGCTGGCTCCAATCGAAGACTTGGCTGGCCCTACATTTAGCTGTAAACTTTGCCTGCAGTTTAACCTGCACGGACATTTCTGCTAAAGTTGGACACCGAGTTTTGAGAGGTGAGCATTCGCTTGGACTGCGATCGTTTCTAGGCATACATCAGGGAGTCAAATTATTCGTTTGCAGGAGATAGATACACTACTCGCAGAGGGATGGACTCTGACGATGAATCGAGAACAGACGCTTGGCAAAGGCTCGAGCATATCTCATTCCACAACTGATATGCACGAACAAAGTGCTTGGACGCAGTGAGCGGGGTGATATCGCTCTCATTGTCGTAGTCATCTTCGTCGTCTAGTTGAGTCGAAGCAAGGAGATTGCGTCGACTCGCTTTCGACTTGGACTTTTTCAACTTTTTCTTCTTTTGCGAATGCAACCGTTCGCTGATGTGCGGGTTGTGTACGTAAGGGCACAAGTCGCTGCTCGGAAATAGCAAGCATCCGTATTCTTGAAAGCACCGACCAACCAACAGGTTCCGCCAGTGCGGCGTGAACTGGTCTAAATCTGTCAATGTGACACTCTGAAGGTGGGGAAGACTTTTTGTGTTGCCAATGGACTGGCGTCGGGAAGCTGTCACGACTGTGGGCGTGTTCTTGTGTATGGCTACATCACCGTTCTATTGTAAAAGATAGAAAAGACCGAAAAGTGCAGGACATACACACAGTAGTCGCGACTGGCATGACTGAGATTTCGTGGTCTTCGAAATGCCGTGCAAAATATAGAGTTGGCGACATTGCATAATGATCCTGTTGCCGAATGCACTCGCTGACCCATTCTTGAAAGTACCCGCCCTAGTACATGCGTGGTTTCGTCTTCTGAGCACGATTATACTGTTTACCACCGACTGTGGTGTCACTGTGGTGGGGACTGGCTTTGTGGTGCTGAAGAGAATTCGTTGTTGGGAGAGGTAGGTATTGAAAGCGTCCATGAACCCCACAAATTGTTCCAATGACAAGTTCTCGACAGTCGGTGGGTCGCTTGGGGATTTACGCATCACATACGACACGAATTGCTCGAGGCAATACTCGTCAAGGGAAAGCTATGTGGGGATTCAGCGTCACGACATAAATCAAAGATGACAGACTATAGAAATACTTACGTGGCCTAGGATCTCTTGGTGGTACCCGAGGTTGTACTGGGACCGAAGGAGTGACTCGAGGATAAAATGCGCGATTTCAGACACGACTTCAATGCGCAATTGACCGTCAAAACACACGGTTTCTTCTCGCCCGGCCGAGCTCTTCAAGTATTGTTTTGCTACAGGTTCAGCAGGTCAGGCAACTTGCCGTCAAGTACAGAGTGGTCACGCACCGTTGTCAATCTGGACATACATGAGCTGGACGTTGTCATGGAGATTATTGTGGTCTTCCTGAAGCCATGTGAACTCTTCTTGCAACGCGTCGTTGATTTCAGTCAGCTCGGCGACATTACGCTGGGCTGTCGCGACCTTTTCACTGCATGTGTCGTGTGTGACCAAGTATCGTGGCGACAAGGATTTTTAGTGAGTTGTACCAGTCCTCTTGGAGCTTCTGAGTGATCCGCTGATTGATGTGGAAGCGCGCCCAGTTTCTCCAATCCTCAAACGTAGACAGCAGGATCGTCCGTGGCGAGCCCGAGTACCACACTGAAAACCATCGCAAGTTTTTCGAGATGACCTAGTCACCATCGTGCATGTACATTCGATTGTAATGTCGATGATATTACGTCAGTACCTTTTTCCGAACAATCGATTCTTCGTACCACGCAAAGAAGCACGTCCTTGTCAACTCGGCATCCCAATCGCGCATCGTTTCTTCGAGCGTCAATTGGGCGCGTTTGAGTTCATTCTGTAAAAAGTTATTGCGCTCAGAGCACCGATTCCTATTATATACAAATCAAGTGAACCGTCGCGACAGTCGACACGTACCGCTTATCGACTCGGGATAGTAGTTGGTACTGAACATCCTTGACTGCGGCAAAGTACGTGGGAGAGTTAAACAACACTCGTGGCTGATCTGACACAATCGACTTCATGTATATGGAGCGCTGGACTTCGCTGCTCAACACTCGAAGCATGCCTTGGTACTGCCCAAAATATGGCGCCAAGCGTTCTACCGCAGTAACAGCCAGTGTTGCGGCAGCATTGTCCTGTGGGGTACCTAATAAGGTGCAACAAAATGCAGTCATGATGTCGTGAGGGCGATCGAGCTGGCCCGTCAGTCGATTGATTTCGCTGAACCCAATATCCGCGTGTACTGCTATAAGACGATTTACAGCCACGGTAGGAAAAACGAGCGATTCGTAGGACGTACTGATAGATCGGTAGTTGAGTTCTTCTTTTTCAAATTGCTCGAGCCAATCATCCAGGAAGATGTGCAGCACAGTGCGTTGATTCGTATCTTTCTGTATTGTGTTGCTGGCAACAACACTTGTCAGTGCCTCCATGACAGAAGTCATAGGCACAGCAATCGGTGGAGACCATTTGTCATGCATGGATAAATGCGGTAGTCGAGGGGTTAGTACGCTCGGCTGCGTCGGCGCAATGTACGCCGAGCCAAGTAAGGGGGCGTCGGATGTACGCGGACGAGGGATGAACTCCCCATCGGATGGGTGAAACAGTGGCAATGTGACGTCGTTTCGTGCAGTCGTTCCCTGATTTGAGCATGTGATAGAATCGCCCCGCGGCGGTGGTCGCACTGGCTGTCGCTTTCGTGGCTTGGATACGTCGCTGGACGCATCAACGGGTATAATGTGTACCTCCCGTTTCAGCGATGGAAACAATACAGTCGCTGTGTTGCTGTCCCATTGCGGAACTAATCCAAGACCATCAACGCTTCGCCCATCACGTTTCTTGCGTTTATGCCGAGGAGATTTCGTGGCGCCGTTGAAGTGCATGACGGCGACGACGACGGCGCCCTTTCGATATGTGCAACGATCTATCTCCCAAATTTGATATCGTATGTCAGAGGTTCGTGTAATTGTCGTCACAAAATTCCAATTCTGGTAGAGCGGCAAGTCCTGGCGAAGATGTCGTCCATCGACAAGCTCTCCATCCGAGGAATCCGCAGTTTCAGCCCCGGTCGAGATGAATCCATCGACTTTAACCAACCGCTCACCGTTATCTTGGGTGCAAACGGTATGTGCATGGAGATGTTATCCAAATCACATGAACTGCTCTCGTAGGATGCGGCAAAACGACGATCATCGAGTGCCTTAAGATCAGTTGCACGGGGTTGCTTCCTCCTGGTGCAAGGTCGGGTCAATCGTTTGTGCACGATCCAAAGATTCGAGGAGACGTGGAAGTAAAAGGCAGTGTTCGTCTGCGCTTTACACGTCGCGCGGGACACACCATGGTCGTGCAACGCACGTATCGCTTGCAGCAAATGAAATCCAACACCAAGTTTTCTGCCATGGATGGTGTCGTTCGCATGGTAAACGAGCACGGGGAAAAGGTTAGCATCAACCAAAAGTGCGGTGAACTAGACAAGCACATCCCTGACTTGCTTGGAGTGTCGAAAGCTGTCCTGGAAAGTGTAATCTTTTGCCACCAAGAAGACTCAAACTGGCCATTGCAAGAAGGAGCAGTGCTAAAGAAAAGATTCGATGACATTTTCGAATCGGCTCGGTATACGAAAGCGCTTGAAGCAATCAAGAAACTTAAGGCCGACCGTGCTAACCAAGGAAAGGACCTCAAACGCGACTTGGACGTGATCAACGAACAGGTGAAGCGCGCACGTGAGTTGGAAGAGCAATTGGACGTCCGTCAATCTAAGCTCGAGGCGCTCAAGTTGGACGAGAATGCCATATCGGACAATATAGACGACCTTGAGCGGCATGTCGTCGAAGCAAATAATGTGTTGGCTGAATCGAGGGCTTTGAATGCGGAGATTGTCCAGAAGGACAACGCACTTGTGGCCATGCTGCACGATATTCAGCGAAACTACAGAAGCAACCCCGAATTCAAAGAAATGTCCGAAACCACGTCGCAATTGAACGAGCTCCTTACAAACTACGATGTCATCGTGGCGACAAACAACCGCCAAGTCGAAATGATCGAGTCTCAGGAATCCCAGCTGCAAATGACGAAAGCCATGATTAGCGAAAAGGTCGTGAACCTGCGTGTGGGCAAAGGGCTCCTTATCAAAGCAATCGAAAAACTACGATCGGCCGTCAAGTCTCGAGCTGAGATAGCGTGTAACATGGGTCGAAAGCACGCGTTTGGATCATTTCTGTCCCTCAACACAAGTCAGGAACTCCGGCAGTTTTGGTCGCGGTTCCAAGACGCGCTGGTGGAAAAGGAAATTGAGCTCAAGAACTTGGAGCAAGAAAACGTGGACCTGAACGACACGTGGAATTCAACGATCAACAAGCTAGAGACACAAGTCAATCACTTTGGCCTCCAAATTGCCCACAAGAATGCTGAAATTGCCGAGGTCAAGAAGGAAGAAGCTAAGGTGGTGCAATTCATTCAAAGCTACCAAGGTTCAACCGAATCAGCGCCGTCGCAGCGAGAACTGTCCCAGCTCGAAGCCAAGCTTGCCGACCTGGAGGCCAAACTCGAGGCGTCAAAGAACAACAACGCGATGTCGCTTATCCGCGATGAGACGTTTGCACTGGAAAAGGAGCTGCACTCACTCACTTATGACATGCAAATTGCCCAAAACAAAGTGAATATTCTGCGCGGATTTGAAAAGGACGAAAGTGCGTTGGAGCATACTCGGCGCAACGTCACTGCTAGTAAGCTCAGTGTGATAGAGTCGTTATGCGACCCCAAGTTGGTGCAGCTATTGGCCCACACGCCGACTGAAGACTCGTTAGCGCACGATGCTGACACGTTGGAGGCGTTATCTCAGGCATCAATGGCTGCTGTTGACGAAAGCAAAGCAACCTTGCGGCATCAAGAAGCCCGCGCGACGGAATTGAACTTAAAAAAGGAACAAGAAGAGAATTTTGTGTCCAAGTTGCGACAAGAATTGGATCTATTGGAGCAAGGTCCTATGCAAGAGTTGCAGCGAATCTTTTCGGCGTATTTGCTGCAACCAGAGTCGGCGTTGTCTCAGCTTGAAACCATGTACATGGAGGCTAAAGACAAGACTTTGAGCCGGAAAAATGCTGTCATGTTTTTGAAGACATACAAAAAGAAAGGCGAAAAGGAAAACTGCTGTCCACTGTGCCATCGCGGTATGACCCCCGACGAGTTGGCGGTTTTCTCTAAACTCATTGCCGACAAAATGGACGACTCGAAGAACCAAGAAAAAATTCAAAAGGCTGAACGGTTGGAACAGCAAGCTTTTGAAGTTTGGAAGCAAACCGAAACGTTGATGCCGTCCTGGCACCGCCATCAAGCCATCCTAAAGGAATTACCTGCAAAGAGTGAGATGCTCAACGAACTCTACAAGCAAACGCGCGCACTCGAAGTCGACTTAACTCAAGCCCGTCTTGCTCTGCTTCAAAATGAAGGCAAACTTGCACAAGTTGTCGAAGGTTGCGCTATGCTGAAGTCGGTTAGAAAAAACCACGAGCAAGTCGAATTCGACTCGAGGAAGCTGGCCACATTAGAGCGGGACTTGATCTCGCGATTAGCAGACAGTCTCGGATCAAATCCCCCGACGATGACCGAAGCCCAAGGTGTGTTGGAAGCCATGCAAGTCAACTGCAGGGAACTTGAAACGAAACTCAAGAACAAGCAAAAAGAAATTCATATGGCGTCGGAGGCCCACATGCGCCTGCAAGGCGAAGTCAACAAAGTGAGAGAAGACAAACATATATTGAACCAACGCAACAATGAACTGGAGAAGGCCAAGGACCAACGCGATCTTTTGCGTGCGACATTGCGAAAACTACAAGACGACCTGGCGACCTCCCAGCGGGACTTTCCAGGGGTGCAGCGAGAGCTCCAAATCAAAGTCAACGAACGTGATATAAGTCGTATGCAGTTAAAGCAAGCGATGGACGTGAAGCGTTCGGAGCTAACTCAGTGCCAGCAAGATATGCAGCTTGTGAAGACGAAGCATGAAGAAGTTGAGCAATTACAGAAGCAAAATGACGAGGGCAAGTTGCAAGAACTTGAGCAAGAGTTGCAACTACTGAATGCACAAAGCGAGCGAATTTCTCGTGAAATTGCAGTGCTACAGCCGGAGAAGAACCGGGCACGCAGTTCGCTGTCAGAAACCGAAAGCTTCAAGCGCCAGATCCGCGACAACATCCAATTCCGACAGCTGCGAGACAACGTGGACAAGGCAAAGGAGGACATTGCAGTGTTCAAGCGAAAGGTCGACAAATTCAAAAGCACGGCAGAGGCCGAGAATGCATGCCGCGTGGCAAATCAAACACTTAGCGCGGCAAAGGAAGCGCGAGCGAAACTTGCTGGGAAGCAAGACAACTTGCAAGAATTAGTCCGCGAGGTGCAAGCACAATTGGCCCACCGCGATCTCAAAAACATTGACGAAAAGAAGCGCCACAAGTTTATTGAATATGAGACGACCGTGATGGCCGTGTCGGACTTGGACAAGTACTACAAGGCGCTGGATCTGTCACTCATGGAATTTCACTCACGCAAGATTGAAGAAATCAATGCCATCATTCGGAGTTTGTGGCAAATCACGTATAGAGGTCAGGACATCGACACAATTGAAATCGTCAGTGGTCACGATACTGGCGACTCGAAATCGAAACGTTCATATAACTACCGCGTTGTCATGCGCAAAGACAGCGCGGTTCTCGACATGCGAGGCCGCTGCAGCGCTGGTCAAAAGGTACCAGCTTGACGGATTTAGTTCCAGTTCATGACGTTCCCACGTAGGTCCTGGCAGGGTTGGTGATCCGCCTAGCTCTAGCCGAAACCTTCTGTCTAAACTGTGGGATTTTGGCGCTTGACGAGCCAACAACGAACTTGGACACTGCAAACAAGTTGGGCCTTGCTCAAGCCATTTCAGAGTATGACGACTTAGTATTGATAACTGCGTTGTGCTGATTACTGTTGTAGTATCTTGATTGCCCGCGAGAAACAGCAGAATTTCCAACTCATTTGCATCACCCACGACGAAGAGTTCGTGCAAATGCTGAATCGATCACAAATGCTGGGGGGGTCCCGTCCAGAATACTTTTGGACGGTCAGTCGGGAAGAAATGTAAGTTCATCTCGCACTACAATACCACTGACTTCAGATTTCTGCCGTAGTGCCCCCAGGTATTTTGTGAGCAAAATCGATAAGCGGCCATGGAGTAGTGATTTTGTTCACCATCCCGCAAACGACATTTAAGCTCGCTAATTTGAGCGCATTATGCTTCAAACTCAGATCCAGAGCAAGGCTTATAGTGAAGCTTGTGCAATTGCTTGAATCCAGATTGCAACAGCCATGGCACCAGGGTCTGGGACGTCTTTGACATGGTCTTCGGCCACGTAACTCGTACGTCCACATGCTTCATGGGCAGCAATCCGCTTGGTTGAGTTGGCACCTTCAAGCGCTGCGTTCTTCACAGCTTCAATCCAATCCGCTCGAGGTATGTCCGTCTGAAACTCAGGAGATGTCATCGTCGCTTATTATGGTTCTGACATACACGACGTGCCGCACGAATGGCAGGCAACATGGAGTCCAGCATCGTGCGAGAGCCTTCCGTCGCCCCGCCGTATTTCACAATCGCCCCGGCACCCGCCGCAAAACTTTCTACCCACGCTTGCAAAGGAACTTCGACGACATCGTTCTTAGAATCAAAGGTCTGCATCATAGCACCGGCCGCCGTGAAAAAGATCGTGTACAGCACTACAACCCCAGTCTTCCGTCAAAAACAACGATTCTCATGATGTCTCTTGAACGAATAGACCTCCAGATGTACCACCAATCGCACTCCCAACAGCGCGCGCAATATCGGCCAGTGTCATGGACGGAACATTGAGCGGGAAGTCTGAAAGAGCACTTTGAATCGCCTTGGCGCCAGTTGCCAAGGTGTGGCCGCAATCGCCATCACCAACCTAATATACCAAGACATCATCTTTTGGGAAGCTGACTCACAATCCTACTTTAGTGTCCCACTCGGTCAAGTCGCCTTCAGCGTCAATGATACTCTGAGTCGCCGCGATGATGGCACGCTTGAGCTGTTCGCCCGCCGCAGTCAACGTCGACGTAGATTGAATGCTCGGTGGTATCACGGCTGCAAAATTCACAACGTTATTGTCGACAAAGCGACCCAAGCGCACAGGCCAAGCTGGTGCAGTCACAGATGCGTCCAACCACTCGAGTTGTTGCGTCGAATGTTGAGGGCTCAGTTTCCACAGCGTCAGCGAAAAACCAGCCATGTCTAACGCCGTCATGAACGATCCGACGGCAACTCGCTCGACGACAACATCATGTTTGGCGCAAGACTGCCGTACGTCATTCACGATGAGTTGCAGCTCCATCGATGTCATGGAGCCCAAGTTGTTGACCATAACCACAACGCGATCCTTTCCTGTGGATTGTGTATAGCAATGACGGAAGTAGGAATTGGATGCGTTTCGTACGTGCGACCTGAATGCCGTTCTGAATCGTCGTCATGAGCTCAGCAACGGTGGCTTGCGATGGCAATTGACCAATTGTTTTCGCTCCGGGTTCACCGTGAATGCCCAACCCAAGTTCCATTTCGTGGGGTTGAATGTGACGACTGAGCAAGACGACGTTAGTTTGGCGATCATTTTGTCAGATGACGTGGACCTGGAGGTTTGGCCAGGTAATGTGCACGACTTCCAAGCTACTCCCATCGTTCCAATGACAAGATGTTGCACTTGTTCTGCAATTTTGTCCAATGGAAACCCCTGGGCTGCCATCGCGCCGGCAACTTTGTGCACGAACACTGTGCCCGCAAGCCCGCGGCGACCGGCCTTGGCATCTATGATTTAACAGTTGGTTGCCTGCGACAAAACCCAAGCAATTACTTGGAATGGCCAGGTCGTCGCCAATAACAACCATGTCGACCTTAATTCCTTCTGCCTTGGCCGTTTCTATGGCTAGCCCAAAGTTGAGTCGATCGCCCTACACGTTCAGATGAGAGTATAGGGGTAAGCGCAGCAGACTTACCGTGTAGTTCTTGACGATGATCAGGCAACCTTGGGTGCCAGCTGCCAGGCGAATTGCAGTCAGCACTTGGCTGGTGCTAGGAGACGCAAACACGTCGCCGCAGATGACACCCGTCAACATGCCGTGACCGATGTAACCAGCATGAGCAGGTTCGTGGCCGCTTCCACCTCCTGACAGTAGTGTCACTTGTCGTTGTTTAATGTCATTGAAATCGCGATGCAGCACGACTCTGTATTCAGAGACAAGACACAGGTCTGGGGACGAGTGCACCAAGCCACGCAACATCTCATCCACTACCGTTGTCGGCGAATTGATCATCTTGAAGGTACTCGTCATGGCGGCTCGATTGCGAAAGTGCATACTAATAATTCATACTCGAAGTAATCGGTAGTTCATGTCCGGATGGTGGTCGATCGATCAACCGGACAACTCCCCATTCAAAATCGGTGCGACGGGCACTGCCAGGGCCGGGCTGCACCGTTCCGCCAGTCTCGTGCTGAGTGGTATGTTCGACCGTGGCTTGAATGCTCCATGCGCAGTACCGCCGGTGCCGTTGACACTGAGGAATCTGGCGCAACTGTGAGAGTTCACAGCATTTCTGAAGTAAACGTGGATTGCCTGTCAATATTGGAGAATGCTGAGCATAGAATTTTGTTGTGTCCCCAGAGCTTATCGCATGTTCGACAGCGTCGGCCAAGCATGAGCCGCGAATAATGCGTGTGTTGAATGGAGCAAGGGTGCATTAAGTGGGCTATTTCAAGACTCGTCCATCGTACATCAAGACCAAGCTTGGCCCGCTACTGGAAAAAGTTGTTCCAGGAACTAGGTTCGGCAACCGCTGCCTTGCTAGGGGATTCATACCAAACTCGACAATATCATCTTGGACAATGGTGACGCGAATCGCCGGATTTGTCATGCGGCTGAAGAACCTACCGTCCACAATGAGCAAGATGCAAGCGTTCGTACCATACCTCTTGGCAAACACACTGTAGCCAGATGCACTAGCAAAGATGCCAACTACTTCATCAGGCTGCGAGCTCAGGACACCTTCAAACTCTCGCAGTTGTGACACGCTTGTGGGGGTTTGCTCGTGCTTACATTGCGTCACAATCTGGATATCGTTTCCAGGTAATGCCCACACACCCTATATGCACAATATCACTGATCGACGCATCCTACATTTCGAACGTACGTAGTGGTCCACACCACCATCCATAGACATCGACGTTGGTGTGAGTCGGCAGTTGTATTGAGCCATCACGCGGGCAACTTGATGCTCGTACTCAAGACCTTTCTCAACGGATGTTCCTGTGCTGGCCACAGAGGTGGAGCTATGGCGCGATATCATCCCGAACACGTGCCGTCGCATTGGAAGAAGTGCCGCCAACAGCGGGGGCATCGTCGTGGTGGTCACTCGAGCACATTCAAAAGAGTTCCGGATATCAATATGTTTTTACCGGATTCGACGAAACTTCAGATTGATGTGTCAACAAGCTCACGCACCCTCACATGGTTCCGGTGGAGGCGGCGCTGTCGGAGTGGAAGCGGGAGTTGACGGACTTGCTGAAGCATGATCGCACGATCAAGAAGTATGCGTGTATCCTATACCTGATCAACTACCTGCATTACGTCTGGACAGCGAAGCAGCCGTCTCTAACATACCAGAAGTCTCCTCGTGCTGAGGCAATTGTGAAGAAATGTTCTCTCTTAGGTTGGACACCACTAGCTTTACTTGCCTGACATCGATTATGTAGTGGAAAAGTACCATCCTTCATGGTACTTGCTCAACAACGGGTACGATCTGTCTTATACCGCAGGGAGAAAGCATTGAATTTGTTTAGGCACTTGCATACAATCATGCTGGCCAAGTTGACTTCCCACCCACAGATCCATTACGAGCGCCAAATGGTCCCGCTTTCCGATGGCGGTGTTGTGTCTCTGGACTGGGCAGTACCTCCTGGCGTCGCCCCCGATGATGTGAACTTTCCAGACATCCCAACTGTGGTTCGTCACTTCATCCCATGCATACATACAATGACTCAACGTCATGCGTCCTCCAGATCGTCTTTCATGGGCTCACAGGGGGCAGCGGGGATGTACGTCATCCATCGCATCTACTTTCGCCATTTCCCCCCTGACCATATATCACGTTCAGAACTACGTGTGCGTGACGGTGGAAAAGCTCGTGCGAGACGGATGGCGGGTCGTCGTGATGAATGCCCGCGGGTGCGCCAACACACCATTGCTCACACCACATGTACGCGGATATTTGGTTTGCTTTCCGTTCACGGGGCACTGTAGCTCTTTTGCGGCGCGTACACAAACGACGTGCGCGAAGTAGTCGCGATGCTCCGACGGAATCATGTCCAGACGGCACCGCTGGTGTCGGTGGGGTTTTCGCTTGGGTCAAACATTATGGTCAAGTACATTGGGGAAGAAGGAGCGGCATGCCCGTTGACGGCGGCCGTCTCGGTTGGCAACCCGTACGACTTTATGTGCAATAGTCGCAACTTGAATCACTCGTTCGTTCATAACGCCATTTACAACGCGCCGTTGGCGACGAACCTGAACGACCTCTTCTTCGTCCGCGTATGGTTTGCTGACATGGACGACCGCGACATCACTCACCATCTACTCTCTGCGTAATAGTCGAATGCCCACGAATTGTTTGCCGACCACCCCGAGATCGACCTCGCCTCCATCCAGGCCACGTCCCGCGTCATCGACTTTGATGAGCAGCTGACAAGACGCGCATTTGGGTATGCATCTTCGCTTGGTTTATCTTGTTCAGTTGTTGCAGTTTGCGTGGAACCTGATGCCACCGCCTTGGAGAAGCGGATAAAAGTGGCTTCAGCGTAGCATCATCCATCGTAGGTATGCGTCCGTGAGCGACTACTACCGCGACGCGTCGAGCAATCAGTGTACGACGTTGATTCGATCGAAGTGGATGGTTCAGCATGGGAGGCCCGTAGATCTCAAGTTCGTTCAGATCCCGCTACTCTTGCTGTCGGCAAAAGACGACCCAATTTGCATCCACACAGCTACCCCATACGACGACGTTATCGCGAACGACAACTTGCTCCTGGCCGTCACCGACACTGGTGGTCACTTGGGGTTCTTCACAGGCAACAATTTGTTCGAAGTGCCCGACATGTGGTCTGCCAATGTCGTGGCGCAGTTTTGCAAAGCCATTGTCGAGATCAACAGCGCGCGTGATGCAACGAAACCTTCGATCGTCCGCCGTCTCTTTCAGTCGGCTGATCAGGCAACGGTGGACACTCCCCCACTAGCGAACGACGGCAACCTTGGGAACGGTAATTCTGCCTTCGTGGAAAATGGAGCCGAGGGCCAGGTGTCCCTGCGAAGAGGTGCTGCAGCGCTTGCTGCCCTTGCGGTGGTTCACTTCGCATTCAAACATCGACGCGCCATGCATAAAAAGTGGTGGTATTGAGCACCATGTCCATGTTGCCTTAATAATGAAACTGCTGGTCGTTGGTCGATTTGCCTGTCCCCTGCAACACGAGCAAGTCATGCACCAGACAGCCTCGTACTGGCGTTATGAATGTGCTTACAGATGGAGGATCTTGGGACGACCGCCGGATCTCCTTCACTGCTGCAGCCAGCGCTTCGGGATTGACTCCTTTCTCAACCAGCGAGATGAGGATGCTGAGGGATTCGCGGTCGAGGCCCGTGTTCAGGAGTCGTGACAACTCGTAGACCGCTACAAGTTGATCTTTAGCTGCTTCATGAAGGAGGGCGTGTAAGTACTCTCAAATGCTTCCTTTCCCTGCCCAATCTCGCCGCTTCCGTCTTGGTTCATCTTGCTGCTGGGGAAATGCTACGTTCCTCTCAAGTGCGGGGGTCATGAAATCCGGATATTTATTTGAGGAAATATTCGTGTTCTTGCGTGATATCTCGAATCGATCCAAAACCGTTCCGATTGGCCACTCCACACAACGACAATGAAAATCGGAGAGTTGATTTGTCCTTCGCTCGATTACAGCCAATCTTATCTCGAGTAATAGATTTATTAATCAGCGCGATAGATGGAAAATGTGCACCAAATTGAATACTTACTACTTGGGTACATTTTCATATTTCTACAAATTGCGCAAAATATTCGGCGTCTCTCCCTCTGGTACATTCTCGAATTTGCCTGAAAATTCGAGCACAGCACGGTAATTTCATGAAACGCCGGGGAAATTCTAGGACGATGCCGGCAATGGCATGCAGAGTCCGTCGCCGCATCAGTCATTCTTCAATTTGATCAACATCTCACAAACATGACAACGAACGCCATGAAAGCTCGAAGCCAGTTGGCAGTCGTCAAGGAGCATGTCGACCGTATCCACGACATCCTAACCACACGCCTGCCCAACCAACATGGCATCATAGCGGCCGAGCTCGCCGCAACCAAGTGGCTCTGCGTTGCGCATCACGACAACGCGCCAACCCACGTCAAGAAGTGCAAACTTCAAGTCAGCAATTACCGCTTCCGAGTGCTTGAGCAAGGCGAACGTTTAACCCGGTTGCTCTGCGACTTGGACCTTGTCGAAAGCGATGGCGACATGGAGATCCGACAAGAACGAAAGCGACTCGTTCTGCGCATCCAAGACGAACTTGTCCTTGCTGATGCGATGAAAGTTCGATGCGACAAGCTCGTTGATTTCCACGCCACCCTGTTTCCCTCCTCTGATGCGGCGACAGACGGCGCCTCGACATTAAACGTGACCTCCGACAACCTTGACGCGACGGAGGAGGAGGAGACCGCGCGTGCTGAAGATGTCAACAACGATGAAATGGATTCCAACGACCAAACCGACGACCACACCAGCGAGGTTGATGACGACGAATGTGACGACGAAGACATGGACAACGAGGAGGAAGATGAAGGTGCTGAGGAGGAGTCACACATCCCCGAGTGGACTCCGCGCTACGAAGTGCATGAAGGTCGCGATGGAGCTGTGTACCTCTTGGCGGATCTGACGGGTGTCGATTTGAACCGGCATTTGGATGTGCAAATCGACGGAGATGTGCTCCGCGTGACTGGCACCAAGCTTCCCACTCCACGGGACTTGCAAGTGATGCGGATGACGGGTCAACCCACGTTCGGACGCTTCGTCATCGCCGAATCATTTCCGAGTCACTTGTTCAACCTTCACGGCGCCACCCTTCGTCGTGCTGCTGGCGGTGTCGTCGAAGTTCGGATTCCTCGTGCCAGAGCAGTGTACAACCCGTTCTTTCCGCGCAGCTACGCGGCTAGCCAGCGTCGGGCGACGCCGTTTGCCAACATGGGCCTGGCGTGGTAGGGCATCTCGTGTCAATAGTGTATTTAATTTCAATGTATTGGATCCGTAACACTTGCCGTTCCAACAGTCACATCGGAGCCCTGGCGTTCGAGTCCACGTTCTGCAGATCAAAGCAGCATTTTGAATGGTTTCATGCACGGCGCAATCGACCTCGCCAGGATGTTGCAACGAGCTCAACTTTCTTCACGAAGTACGCACAAGCCACAGCAGCGCCAAAGCTAAACACACGATGGAGCGGCACACCGTCGCACAGTTCGAGCTCGTCGACAAGGTCGCTTGGAAACGAGTTTTGGTGCTGAAACCGCACGGGGGAGAGTGGGCCACGAGGCTGCGGGACTGGATGGACCTTGGCTGGAAGTCGTTCGATCGGGTTGTTATCGTCACTGTGGCCTGTGGACGACCAAGATGGTGACATGCAATTCGTTCGAGACACGACAATGTCTCTCATTGCGTCGCAATACTGCGCGACAACTTTAGCTGACCACGTATCTGGATACGACAAGATGCCGTCGCCCGTGTAAAACCCCAAGTGACCACCACGCTCTGTCACAGCCAGGATCACGTGTTTGTTCGCCAGGCAGTCTTCGACGGGGATGGCCGTGGATACACAGACAGGATCGTCCTTCGCCGACAGACAGAGCAAGGGAATGCGAACGTGAGGTAAATCTATCGACAGAGGTTCACGGCGGTCCATTGCATGCAAGACGGAGGCATATTCGCAGCAACTGCATGGTTAACAACCGCATGAACGTACATGGAGCAGACGAACAATCGCGGTAATACTCGACAACGCTCTTGTACCTATGAATCCAGTTCGTCAGCGTGGCCAAGCACACGCGGAGCGGCCAAGTAATTGACGTAGGCGCGTTGAGAAATGGCAGACACACAGGACATGTAACCCTTCGTACCCAAACACCTTCAGCGTCATCGCGTGGTCGACGTCCCACATCGTGTCGCACTTTTTCATCTTGTCAATATCGACGGTGGGGTGGTCGGCAAAGTGTTCATGGACATTGGACTATCCAAATCGGTGGGATGAAGCCACCAAAGCGAGAACGAAACTCCAGATGCCCACCGACCTCTTCGAAAAACAACTTGAGAAAGCGCTTCGTCATGGCGCGGTAGTACACGAGATGGGTGGCCAGCGACGAGTGGTGCAAGTGACGGTAAATCTCCATCGCGTCGAACGGGTTGCCCACCGACACTGCAGCGTCCAACGCACACTTGTCGCGCTCCTCGCCAAGAAATTTGACCAACAGATTCGAACCCAATGAGAATCCCACGGCCAGCAACGGCGCGGTTGGCGCATGCTTTCGGCGAAGGTGCGTGACGACTTGACGAATGTCATCGGTGTCGGCTGCGTTGAAGAGCTGCAATTCACGGACATGAGCCGGTCACTAGACAAGACGTACGTACACGAGGTGTAAGGACGGGGGTTTTTGCACAACCTCGGGCATTCATCACGACGACGCGCCATCCGTGCTCCATGAGTTTGTCGGCAGCTTTCCGAATGTAATTCTACATGGCCAGGGCATCAACGAGGCAAGATGATCCATTAAAGTTGGAATCTACCTCCCAGCTGCCCCCGCAAGTTCCATGAAGTAATAACTAGGTCAAAGGTATCCAATACGATTCGAATGAACTTGCATTCTGTGCACGTACGACGGTAGGTTGGTCGTGGTGTTGCTCTACATACGACGTCGATTTTGTTGGCGGAATCGCCCAATCTAATGACACGAGTCCGCCGTCTGCCAAATGCACGTACTCGCGGGAGTATGTGACTACAGGAAATCGACTCCCCAGTGCCAAAAAGATTGTCTGCAAATGCCTGGAAGGTTTGGAGCCAAGTGAACGACGAAGTGGAACGAATCGACTGTACCCATTGAAGAGGAACCATGTCGGATGGTACTTTTCAACTAACAAGGACACGGCACACGTCAGCAACGCACACCCCCTTGGCCACCAGAAACGTACCAAGCAGCGAGCAGTGCTCCAGCAATTGTTTGGTTAAGGGCGTGGATTGATAGTACAGCGTTGGCTTGGACGCAGCACAGTAGTAATGCATGCAGTTCAGTACACACAGGATGAAGTGATACTTTCTCCATTCGCGAAAGGTGCACAGGAACGCGACCATGGCGCTCATGGACACGATTGCCATGTCCCCACCCCAACGCTCCTAACGGTACTGTGATTACCAAACGAATCGAGTGATCCAGAGTTTACGCAACGCTTCGATATATATTGCAGTGGAATATATCAACTCGAAAAAGATTCTTAAAACAATCATTCCATCCAAGCTTCAATCACAGAAATGAAAAAAATTCGGTTACGTTCCATGTTGCTCGGAGGTACACACGATGATCAAGGAGACCAAGGGCATCCGAGGGAATTCATGGTTACCCCAGTGCATAAAGCCAAGGAGATCGCGCAGTATGACCGCTAATCTATTTGTCTCTGTACAGCGTGTAGCCACGCATACTCGATCCACTACCCAACCTGTGCGCTCGGCGAACTCATATCGCACACAAGAATGCTTGGTTGCCTGTTACGAAGGTGCAAAACATTTGCTTGTTCCATGGGTGCGAGAAACGAGGGCGATACAAGGCGATGTGTGTGGTTTAATGAAGAAACGCTCGACTTGAAGCTCATCGGACGTTGGGCTTGCTCGCCAAGTGTGAAACGAGTAGAATGCCGAAAATCCCATAACAACCTCCCATCACCATGTCAGTCCTTCGTCAAAGATGCCCACCGTTCGCCACAAGAAGCGCAAGAAGACGTCTCCTGGACACACCCTCGCTCAGGCCCTCTTCTCTAGTATTTGGACTCCTTCGCCATTTTTCGCGTTCTGTCCTTCGTCAATCGAGACCTGTCGGACGACGGGGCTCGCATCGTGAAGACTCTTGACCTCCATGCCACCCTTCGCTCTCACAGCCTGCTTGCTGCTCAGTCGTTCTGTCGTTCGGCGATATTCCGTCATTCTTGCCTCTTTGTCTCTGCAAAGGATGCCTTCAACCACAGACACAAAGATCGACCTTGCTTCGTCGTTGCTACACCTCACGCACTTAAACCTCCGCGGTTGCCATCGACTCTCGAGGCATGCATTGAATCTCATTGCGTCCGCATGGCCTTCCTTAATGCCTCTTGATCTTTCCTTCTGCAGCGACCTCGCCGACCCTTCGCCCCTCTTGAATTTTTTATCTTCCAAGAGTCGACCTGTTTGGATGGCACGCAGTCTTCAACCAGCGCTGCCATGACACTGCATGTGCTCGAGCTTCCAAAGCTATCTCTGATGTATCTCCCATCAACTCTGACGCTTTTCTATATCGGCGGCACGAGCTCTGCGACCCCGCGAAATCCCAATCACGATTCTACCACCTTCAATCACTGGATACATCTGGCTGCAGCTCCTTGGACGCGTCCGTAGTGATCGACTTCATTGTCGTGTCAGTCCCCCACGTGTCGTTGACCCAATGCCACGCCGTGTGTCTTTCGCATCTGTGGCTGAGGTGGCACCGCGTCCCCGCTCTTGAAATCCTCATCTTGAAAGGCATTCTGTCGGGGCGCAGCCAAGATGGACAAAGCGGGTTAAGGTCTGTAGCCCGTCGATATTGTTTTTGGACATTTCTTGCAGCGACCACACTGCCCACGTCAAGCGCAACTTCCACGATCCCATGACAAATATGGATGTGGAAGTTGTGAATGCTGACTTCCCCATTGAGCCTTGCGCACATTAGGCTGGGAATGCCCCACCTCGCCGAGAACGCAGGCGAGGAGACAGACTGATACCTTAAATGCAAGCGCCATGATAAAGGAACGTTCCATCTTGCGTGGTGGTGGGGTTTGAAAGTGGAGCTTGGAATCGACAGGCAACTCGATCGCGGCCGCGCCAGGGCTCCACGAGGGTGAAGCTAACCGTGGAGTTCATACGACTGCCCACTCAAAAAAAGTTGGTCATTGCACGGCGACGAGGATTCCTAATTATTGTGCACATTTTACTCACACGATGACTCCCGTCGGATTGGACTGGACGTTGTGGGTCGTGACCACGACCTCGATACAGTCGACGACGGTGCCGCTCGGGTCAAAGACTGCCGTGAAGACGAGGTTATTCATCGCGCGCGACGCTGCAAAGCCATTCTCGACAGCGGCATGGACAGGACGTCGGGTGTCTACTGCATGGCGAACAATGGTGCGGACTCGGGACGTGTCAACACTCAAGCACGAGAGTAGTGTCGCAGGGCGCCGTAGCGCACTCTCGGTGTACCCAGATAGGATAAGGAATGCCTGGTTTGCACGCACGAGGACGACGTCCGTGGTGATCATACATTTGGGCACGCTGGACCTGTCGAAGTAACGCTCGAACGGGGACTGCGACGACGTGATCATGGACGGTGCCATTCGAAGCGCGTACTCGGCTTTTTGCTTGGCAATCACGACGTCGTTCTGCAGCATCGTCATGTAATGGAGCGTGTTGTCCAGGATCGACTGCTTGTTCATTTTGGTCGACACGCCTGCGGCTTCGAGTTCCTTGCGGAGATTCTCGATTGTGTCGTTCATCTTGGACATGCGCTGCTTCTCCTTGAGGTTGAGTTCCGCACGGGTCGTTGGATTCATCCCTTCCGTCACGTGGATGTTGGCATTCTCGTCTCCGTAGTGGCCCATCCACATACCTACTTCGCCCGTCGTCAAGAGTTCAGATATCCTGCCATGATTTTGAGTTGCACTGGGAAACATTCGGACGGAGACGGACAAGAAAACCTGCAACATTGCATATATATTCATTTAAACAGTATTGCGTTGCACCTGTGAGCGATTTGATTGGCCCGTGCGGTGACCAGAAAAAAAACATTTGCATCAGATCTTGCAGTTTGTATGAACACAAGTGGAGATTTTTGAAATCGTTTGATTGGCCCATTGCGGTATTTGGGCACAGTCGAAGAAGAAGCCTCTGATTCGTACCCTCTGTTTAAGAACAGAACACTCTGTGTCACCTGTTTTTATGGGTGGCACAGAGTGTACAACAACAATTGTGGTTTTTAAAGAGAGGTATTCGCAGATTTTTCAGGTTGGATTTGTCATGCGTTTTGATTGGCCAACGTGTGTTGTTCCAATTTGCCTCCATCGCATTCGAGGCAACAAGAGGTCGACAGGGCCAGGTCGGCAAGGAGGAAGTGCCCACGCGCGACAGCACCACGCACGCAGCCGAGTGTCGCGCACTGCCCGCAGAAGTTTCTCTCTGGCATTTTTGTTGAGCACAAAGAAGAGCGAGGTATGTACCGCGTTCTCCTTTGATTTCATCTTACCATCGCATGCTCGTTGCTACCTAGACATGAGTTCGTCAGGAACCCCACACAGCACCAACGGACCGCCCAGAGGCACCAGCAGTTCCCCCTCTCGCCATAACAACCCAGGAGAATCTGGCGGCTCGTCTTCAATGAATGATCGATACAGTTCGTCCTCCAGCGGCGGCGGACGTGAATTCGGTAACAGCTGCAGAGGACCTCCAAACCACAACAATGGCCCGATGGATCGAAGTCGACCGAGCCGATTTGATAAGGACCCTCCACCGTACTCTTCTTATAACAGTGGGGTTGGACGTGGCGGCTGGAGCAACCGCGGTGGACGGGGAGGATTCAACTCACAATTCAAGTCGTCCCGTCCGATGGGCGGTCGTCCCTTCCGTTCGCGCTCTCGATCCAGGTCACGTTCGCGCGAACGCCGAGATAATACGTTTCAAGTCAACGCGCGCAACCGATTTCGCGGTGATCGTTCTAGAGAACGATCTAGAGACAGACTGCCACAGCGACATCCACTCGACTCGAATCGTGCGTCGTCCCCTGTACGAGGTGACGGTTTCCGTCATGGATCTCCCGATCGTCTTTCGAGACACTCTGATCCGCAACACGACCATTCGAGAAGACATTCCCCTCCACCGCAAGAACGCCATCCATCGTCGCCGCTGCCCCGTCAAGGTGGACAGTCCAATACAAACAAATCAGACGTTGCAGCAAGAACATCTCCTCGACCAGAGCTTATCGTGTCGCCTCCGCAATCAGTTGAAGCAGGCTCCTCGTCCACCCAACTGAACAATTTACCAAGCGCACGCCTACCGGACCAAATGCAATCGCCACATCGAGCCCTTGCAGATTCCACTGGTTCATCCCAATTGAAAACGGGCCCGCCATATTCATCTCCGCGAGTTGCATCCCCCCATTCGTCATCTCCAAAAACAACGTTGAATCCACCAACGTCGTTCTCATCCCCCAAGCAACACCATCCGCCGTCATCGATGGCTAAGCAGTCTTCGCATCTTCCGCTTTCACCAGCACCTACAAGTTCTCCCGGTCACCCACCTGGGAGGACATCTCCTTTGCGACAACCACCCACCTCCAACGCCGGCGCTCATTCGTCACCTCGACCTCGCAGTGGAGATGTTTCCAGACAGCCGACTTCATTGGTTGGACCGCATAGTCCACATCAAGGCCTTCCTGGTGCCGGTTCCTCTCCTCATCCTGCCGCGACAAGTCGTCATGAAATCGCACCGACCACTTCGTCAAAACGACACGCGTCGAAGCGAGACGACCTGTCTCCGTTGAAACCGTTCTTGTCGCGCCGAGGTTCCTTTGACCTTATGCAGCAAGCTCATCGCACGTCTCCAAAAGTCGCACCGAGTGGTGGAAGCAGTCCGTCCAAGCCTCATGCCCCCCCCAACCAACGACGTCGGTCCATAGATGGCGAAGACAAATGCATCGCAACCAGTGTCCGTCGTAAGAGCATCGACGAAGTTATCGAGGCGGAGGCTTCAGTGGCTCGTCTGGAAGAAACGATACTGGAACCACCAAAACCGAAAGAAGCAGGTGACGAAAGTTCATCCTTTTCGATAAAACAGCGACCTCGGCTAGGATGGGGCCAAGGACTGGCGGCAGCATCCTCGCCGAATGCAGGGGCAGCAACTGCAACAACGGCTACGACAGTGAAACGACCTCGAATGGGTTGGGGTATGGGACTGGTCGTGACCCAAGTTCCTTCACCGAAAGCCCAAAGCGATCAGCTACCTGCTGTGTCCACCCCACCGTCCGCGCAAGTAAATCTTGACAAAGTTGTCATGCCCAACGCAACTGATGGGATAAGCCCCCCTGAACCGAAATCCGCGGAAGAGGTGCAGTCTGCATTGCCGGTGGCCTGCCAAACACCCGATCCTGTGGACATGGAGATCGATGAAGAACCCATCGCTGTCGCTTCCGTTGCTGTTTTGGAAGTGCCGTCACAAACCAAACCTAAAGAGCAAATCTTGTCGTCGATCGACCAGCTGGACGCTGAAATTGCCGACATCCAGTCCAAGTTGACTTGTGCCAAGAAAGTCATCGACGCGCAGTTGTCGCTAACGAACGAGACGTCTGTTTCCGAAGCCGCACCAGTAGATGTGAGTCCGTCCAAGAAGACCCGACCTGTACTGGTAGATCCAAAACTGATGGCAATGGTGAATTCGCTCATGGAGGAAAACAAACTCAAGGCCACATACGCCCATGCCCTGATCGAGCCTCTTGGAAAGGAAACGGTGCAGTACATGCGGCCAGTCGATTGCCCTGGATACGAAAACACGCTCGTTCGTGGTCGCGTGTTACATGACCGCATGATGCTACGTGTGCGTAAGCACAAACAGGCTCATTACGCAGAAATGAAGGCCCTTGCAACAGAGTATGGTGTGCTGAAGAAGGCGTGGCGGGCTAAGGTCAAGAAACTCGAGAAAGATCGCAAGAAACAAGAAAAACGCACGAAATTACGTCAAAAGGAATGGTCGACAGGCCGCGGGGGCGATGACCTGGACAAGTCGTCGTCTGTGGATGAAAAGGGGCATGCGTCGTCGGCGAACGACTCGCAGCAGATCAACTATCTGCGGTCGTCGTCCCGACTGACAAACAATTCGGCAACGCAGCACACGCAAATGTCCATGTTAAAGCAGATTGCCGACGTCGAGAAAGAAAAGCAAGCCGAATTATGGGAGCTTGAAGTCAAACGAAAACGGTACGAATCGTCGCGATGGACATATGTATTGTGGGGTGTTTTCGACCTTGTGTCCAAGCGTACGCTTATTCTTCACATGATGATAGACACACATCTCATGTTGTGGACGAATGTAGGCTGAAGAACGCAATGCTGTCATCGGGATCAAGCAACAGTCCATACATCATCCCTGATATGATTGTTGACAAGGAACTCGTCAAAGTCAAGCGGTTTATTCCGCTTCCAAGGCCGCTTTTGACCGGGATGGAGGCAAACGACGACGGACACCTAGATGGTCTCCATTATTTGAACGCTGCCCAACTGATGAATCCATGGAGTGACATTGAAAAGTGCATTTTCATCGACAAATTTCTCCAAACCCCGAAGAATTTTTTCCGTATCGCGAGCTTTTTGCAAAACAAAACCACCGGCGACGTGATTTCATTCTACTACCAAACGAAGAAAGTACTCGATTACAAGGCCATCATTCGAGAGCAGCAGCTGCGCCGACGCGGTGCGGGTATCAAAAACACGTGGAACTGCTGGCAGCTGAGTCTATGTGCTGCCATGGCACTCGGGGTCAAGTTCCCCCCCGCGATTCAATCCAGTTTACTCCAACAGTCCAAGTTTCGATCACACCAAGCCGCCCAATCAATTTTGCAAGCAGCATCGATCTCAAAAGACGTCACGGCCAAGCCGGACGACGAGGAAGCCAACGATTCGCCAATTGTGTTAGACTTAACCGACTTTTTGGACGACAACCTATTCACGACCGGGTACAAATTGACGTTGAGGTCGGTGCGTAGTCGCTTTGACGAATTTCGCGCGTCGGCCGACTACCACCCGGACCCCCCCGAGGTATCGACCCCACCCGTGTCCATGCCCCCGACTAAAAAGGCCAAGATCGACAAAGACTCCATTGATGCGGCCACGGCTTCCCCGGTCGCATCCAGACGCAAACCAACCACACCGCGCCCTGTACTTGTCAAGGGTGCAGCGAAAAAGGCGAAGAACAATCGTCCTACAACTTTGAAAAAGGCCGACGACGAAGTGCCACCGTTGTCATCTCCTGGCTCGTCGAAAGAGTCCAAGGACGAGTTACAACCAATAGAGTCCCCAGAAGTCCCCCAACCACTACTCATCCCTCTTCCCATGCCTGTGGTCAACGCACCTCCATTGTTTGCACCATCGCCTGTGCCACTTACCCCCCGAACGACCCCTCCTCCGTCCATGTCGTCGTCTCTATTTCTCAACTCGACGACGCTAAGTAGTTTACCTCCTGGCAAGCGAGTTGTCCAGAAGTGGACAGAGCAGGAAAAGTCGGACTTTCTCAAGTTTTTCTCGGTACAATTTCTTTCGCACCCACCGAGGGCGAAAATTGTAATTCACATTTCATATTTCTAGGTGTACGGGAAAGACTGGGCTGCTCTCACAAACAGCATTCCAAGCAAAACGGCTGCCCAAATCAAAAACTATTACCAAAATTACAAGAATCGGCTTGGTCTACAGGTACTTGTCTCGCACTTGTGACCAGCCCCATGCAACTGTATAGGACGTTCTGAAGAAGCGACCAGACCGTGGTCCCAGCTCTGGCAGCAATACCCCTCTGAGTCATCTCCAAAAGTCGCCGACGCCATCTACCAACTCACCATCTCATACTGCAGCACGACCCCAGCCGCCCTCTGCGTTTTCGTTTCCGATTTCGATTCAAGTCCCTCAAGAATTTCCTCCTGCTGTCCCTACGTCCATGAATGCCGCGCAACATCGACTTATCCAGCTGCAAAAAGAACTCTCCCGGATACAGATGCAGCAATTGCCCACCAACACTACAACGTCGATGGGTGGTCAGAATACTCCGTCAATTCCAAACTCGGCACCTGGATCACAGCTGAAGCTGCTGCAATACAGTCTCCAACAACAAGTCCAGATGCTGCAAATGCAAATGTATCAGCAAAGTGTTCAAGAAAGCTCCAACAACAGCGCGATGCAGGGTCAGCATTCGTTCGGAATACCTCGATTGAATCAGCCCCAGTTCGTCAAACATATTCCTGCTGACCACGATCGCAACATCACACAGTTTGAATGTAGATACTACGAACGCTACAAGGAAGAATCCAAAGCGCCAATGGGGTCCACCGATCAACAACTGCTCTTGGCAGCTCGGGCGCAAGGGGACCAGGTAAGTCTACTCAACTTCAATAAAATTCTCTTCAAGTTTTGCAATTATTCTGAATAGCCACCTAACCTCCCGCCCATCGAGCCCCCTGCCGCTCCCGTGCAAAGCGCGTCAAGCCGCATGTCGTTCTCTTCCATCTTGAACGAAAGCCTCGGGAGTCCTCAGTACTCCTCGTCACCGTCTGCGTCGACCCCCATTGTCATCGCATCTGCCCCGACATCGATCAGTCGGTCGTCCATGTCGAGTATTCTCAATCGACAGTGCGAGTCGTCGCCTGTCACCATGCACGCGTCTCAGCCAAAGCTGCCTTACAACCCTCCCCCACCGTCGCACCTTCGACCACCCTCAACGTTCAGCACTACGATGTACCATCCCATGCATTCTCACCGACACCCGCTGTACCACGATCCTACCACCCACAGTAGCAGCATGCAAGATGGTCAAATGCCCATTCCGTCGTACCACCATCCACACCACCAACCCATTCAACCGGTGCAACAAACGATGCTTCATCATTCCCAACTTCAGCCCCTGCAAACGTCGTCCTCGTCGGCGTCGTCCATGTCGATCCACCAACCGATTCAACCCATGCCGCAGTCCATGCTCCAACCTATTCAGCCCATGCATTCTGCTAGACACAACGTTCCCATCTACAGCCATCGGCCCATGGAAGATTCGTGGAGCAACAATCCGAATTTGGCAACGATGGACCAGCAGCAACATCCTGGCAGTCGCTACTACGACCACTCAAGACTTGCCATGGACAAGGAAGCAGCGCATTTACGAGAAGCCCAAGAAGAAGCAGCTGCTGCGGCATTGAATGCCGCGGCGGCAGCCGCCCGCGTGGAAGCTCTTCAGCGTAGCGTGGTGGCGAGGCAAGAGCAACCAGTGCTGCATCTCGCGCCCCCTCGATATACCAGTCAATTGCCACCCCAGCCGCAATTTCACCTCAACCTCCCTCGCCCCCACGATCCTTCCATCGTGACCAATATTGCTGCGTCGTCCACCCCATCTGCGGGCAACGGATCAAACGAACAGCGATAGATGATGTAATATCAAGTAATGCCACAGACCAAATATACTACATAATTGCCCGCACAGGCGTGTCATGAATCGTCTGTGATGTTCGGGGACGGCGTGACTCGAATATACGGCTTGATTTCGTGAAATCCATGGGGAAAGAGAGCTTTGGCTGCGTCGGATGTGATGTCTGGCTCGATAAACACATCGTCGTTGACTTTCCAGTTTGTCGGTAACACAACTGGGTTGTACGCCGTCAGCTGCAGACCGTCCAATACGCGGATAAACTGGTCGACACGTGAAGACTATCCATTGAATTGCTTTGTGCCCACCTCGTACAAGTTGCGGCCAATTGTGACAGGGTAATGAAACACAAATTGCACTACCATGTCAATGTCCACGATGAAGGCGGCGCTGTAGGGCAGTCGAAAGTGCTCCGACCCATTCATGGGTGCCGACGGTGCGACGAGGCCCAGCGTTCGCGATAGATCCCCCGCTTCGTCGGCGAAAATGGGAAAATTCACCTGGACGTCCTGGGTTTCGTTGACATCGTCGAGGAACCGTGCTTGTTGTTTCACTACAAAACCAGCCATCCATCGGTCAACTAATCAATGGGGTATCCACCTTACAAGACCCAATACTCAACCCCAAGACGCGGCAATTCCGTGCGTCAAACTGGGGTTTTAGCTTGGTGAGCATCCCAAGTTCCTACAACCCAGCTGAATGTTGTCCTTCATAGTCACGCACACACCGTGGCCCAGACAGGATGAAAGTCCTGCGGAAAGGTCAGAAGCAGAGTCCATGCACCGTCAATGTAGTCATGCAGCTTGATTGAGCCCATTTGGGTCGTGCCGATCATCTTTGGCATCTTGGACCCCACACGGATGCCCACAGTCGCTGGCATTGATGATCTTGAGGAGGCGCCGATATCTTTCCTTTCGAGCCAATATCAAACGAGTATGGAGCGCGACGGTGTAGTATTACTAACAATGCAGGCGGAGACGGCGACCCGCATGAGGTTTTGAAATTCATTTATCAAGGAAAACTGAACATGTTCGAAAAATCAACCATGCATTATCCTCCAAAGACCGCGTCTTTGCACGGTGGTGCAGTACGCGCGTGCGGCGCGCGTGGTGGCGGCATTTCAACATTCCTGCCACATCGCAGCGCCAGTGAGTCTATTAAGTGCTAATGCTCCCGCGCTTACCGTATACAGCTGACCAAGGGATGGATAGCCCAGGATTCCCGTGAGCAATTGCGGGTAGACGCTGCCTCGATGTCCTGTGTTCCTGTACGAACAACAATAGTTCGCGTTGTTCCTCCCTCAACGTGGGTGAAGGGTCATCGTAGATCGATATTAAGTTACTGGAAGTCGGGGTCGTCGCGCATGTTCCACGCGATAAAGTAGTAAAACAGTATGAGCATCAAGATGCAGCCGACACCGGCAAGAAGAGAGCACGCAACTTTTCGGCGCCGGTCGTTTTGTTCTTCGATCAAGGACTTTACGGCAAGCGGCGCCCCAATCTCCAAGTCTGGTCGGATTTTGTACAATTCTTGTTTCTCGCGCATGGATAGGCGCCGGCACTCCCGCCGCTGTTTCTCCTCTCCATTCGCGTCGTCGTCGAGGTGATGTGGTGCAAATTCGACGCTACTTCCCTTGCGCAAGATATTACGCTTCGGCGTCGTATTATACGGCGACCTGGTGAACGGAGATGATGCCGCCGACGATGTCGACGACGCGATAGACGGACGTGGCCTGTCCCTGGGAAGCGGCGGCTTCGCTGGACTAGACGATATTCGAATTGCGCCGTAGGTGTCGAGTTTGTCTTGGAGTTGCAGGGCTGACGTCATCGCCATCGTCGCTATCGATCCGTCGGGCAAGCGCCGCCGCCTTTGTAGCGCGATACGGACTGATTGGGAATGACTAGGTTTTGTATGTTGAAGTATAGAAAGTGCCGTTCGTTGAAAGTGATGAAAGTGACGTCAGAGACTGGGCAACGAAACTCCATAAAAGTTGGGGGGGTGGGGTCAGTTTGGATGATCGAGGTAGGGGGACCTCGAGAAACTGCCTGTCAATGGAGTGCAGGGTTTCGTCACATCGAAAAAGTCCAATTCACACAAAATCGGTTCATATCACAAATTTGGAAAAATGCGATTCCATGGGCTCAAATTTTGAAAGTATTGGTTCTGAAAGTGGAAGAGAAGTACTGTAACTCTTCCACTTTCAGAACTAATACTATCATAATTTGAGCCATTGTGTTTTGTACTCGACGACCTTCTTCGGGAATACTTCTAGTACTCCCAAAGAAAGTTCGTCAAGTACACTTACGCAGCGAGA
>NW_008580153.1:731404-734971 GCF_000520115.1 Aphanomyces invadans
ATTACAGTATTGCCAAGCACAGTATCTTTTCCGACAGTGTCACTACTCTCATGTTACAATCGTCACTCAAAACGAAGCGCACGTATATGAACGACCACTGACTCGACTCGCTCGATCACCGCGCCAAGCAAAGGTACTTGACAGATTTACTTATCTGCTTATCCTCACTCTAGGCATAGGTGCCGCAGCTCATGAAATCCAGACTTCAGGACCTCATTGAAGAGAACCCATTGAGAAAACCTACTGAGCTCTCGATTTATTGAAGCTGAGTGGAGGCAAGGCCAGTTTGGACGCATGGATGATACGCCATGTCCAACCCCTGTTCAAGTCGCCAATGCATCCAAACCTTTGAGGGCGTCCGTTCTGGGTATGTGGATACAGACGACGCTATCTTGTTGAAGTTACAGCCGTCAGGATTAGCGGCTGGAATGTGTTCGAATGACTCCCTCGTATTTGGTGTGCCGATGAGAGAACACAGATATGCCCTTGGTGATGGTTCCGACATCGACCCTCTTCGCATTGGTGAGTGTGCTTGTTGTCTGTTCAAGCTCTGAAACATTGATAGGATTAACCAACCGCTCGTTGCTGCAACGCGACTGTCGCGTTGTCACAGACAAACCTGGTATTCACGTGGTCGTTCACGTGGATACAACGTTCAACTTGAACATGCCTGGATATCCCGTTTTTGTCCTTGGATACTCTGACTTTGGAGGATGCTTCTATGTCATTTGTATTGCCATCACTTCCCAGCTTACGGATGACGACGTCTCTTGGCTGCTAAGCTCACTCAAAACAGCCTTTCAAGTCCTACTGTGCTCACCAGTTCGCTCCCCCGTTTGTAATGGGCGATGCAGGTGTTGCTCAATTCAACGGTCTCAAGACCAATTTGGCGAATCAACGAAGTACATCATATGCTTCGTCCATGTGATGAAAAGGTACAGCGTTTGAGATATCATACCACTCGGTCAATACCTTTCATACGACTATGCAGTGTAGAGATTATGCCTTCAACTACAAGTTGTCATGGTCTGAGTGGGACGATATTTCAAGGGATATCTACTTCTTACACACCACGCAAGACGGTGTTCACTTCGACAGTGCTGCCCGCGTTGTCGAAGCTAAGTTGAGAGAAAGGTCGCAGCGCGTGAGAAAGCTCATACTGAAATTTTTCCGCCTGTGGATGGTTGCTCCGATTATGCCAGGACCACCACCCAACGATACAGGAAACCGGGTTTGGAGGTGGCAAACGTTTCACACGGATCAAGGCGCTGCAACCACAAACAACCCCAATGAGCAATTCAACGCTGTTATCAAGAAGGTACTGCTACGTTCAACGCTATCTAACGGGCAACATGATATTAGGAACTTGAACACCAGCGCCTGAAGTTGGTTTACTTGATTCAAGTTCTTACGCGCATACTGCATGAAGAGTCTGAGCGTGACAGTCAATCCTGGACGGAGCCACGGTTGACAAGACGGCTGTTGCAACACTACAACTTACAGAAAAAAGAACGAAGCATTCGAAATGCATCGAAACCCTCAAGATGATCCAGCAACTTGGAGTACGCCATCACAACGTGGAAGCTGACATCGAGGGCAATCCACAAGTGCAAGAGCCTCCTCGCACCAAACACTTGCTGTTGACATACCTCAACCGCAACGTGCACCTCTGGAGCTGCTCGATCAACCTGATGGCGAGGAAGCAATAAAGTCAGTTACCTGGAAAACTCAATGACTCATAGGTGACTGGACAGTTGACATCGAACGCTCAAGGTGTAGTTGCAGATTTTGGGTTCGATCTGGAATTTGCGTGCATGTAATCGCTGTTGCCGATTCAACTGGGCGACAACTACCTGGCATGCCGAAGAAAGCCCGCAAACTTGTCAATCAAAGCGTTTGGGGAGGTAGTCGAGGCGGGCGTACACGAAACGAACGTGCGCTGCTACGAGGTGTAGGTCGCCCAGTTGTTGGAATGCAGCAGCCATTTGATCAAGTCACCGGGGATACTGAGCAGGTTGAAGAAGAAGAACGACCTCAAGAACGTCGTCGAATTCAAAGCAACATTTTCGAGGCTCCAGAAACTATAGTAGATGAAGCAATTGTATAATATTCGTAATTGTGAAGGAACTACACCCTTCGTCTTATCCTTAGTAGTTGGACAGTACTCGATACATCTTTCAGCTTAATTGGAGGAGGCCTCGCTTGGCGAGTCGTAGAAGAAGCATTTGCATGACAAATCTATTGTTGTTAGATCTTATAGTCATCGGATATTTCATAAGTTTCCAATCACAACGCGGATATCTGATATGATGATGACCCCGCATCTTTTTCATTTTTGTCAGAACACAAATGTAAATTTAAACTACTGTACATGGTTGAAAACAACACTATCGCCATTATTCATGATATCGTCTTCCACCAACTACACCGCCATGGTGTTGACCGACTCGGCGGATCCAATACACAGCGACGAGGTCCAATACATCACTGAAGCACGAACGACTAAAGGCCGGAAACAGTACCACGTTGTATGGGCTCGATCTCACTTGTGTGGACGAAATCAATCCTGGGTTTATGCCAACCTACTGGAGAAGTACCCACAAGCAATTGCAAGCTTCACCGTTGGCAAGACTACTGCAAACAACACGGCGAGTGCATATCGTTTGCCACGTTCGGTTCCCACGACGCTCATTTGATGGATTTTTGCGGCGATGGGCCCAACATATGTTTGATTACTGCTTTTCGAATTGCTGCACGTCTCCTTAAACAGCCATTGGCCTTGAGTGACGACGACGTGGCAGCCTATATGGAGTCCAATGGCATTTCCGCCAACGGCGGCATCCCAGTGTAGTGTATGCGAAGTTTCATTCGATTGTTGGGAACGAAAGGGTTCAAGTTCAGTCATGCCGTGTTCGGCAACAACCTTTTGTTGGAATCGAGCGGCAACCCAACCATTGATTTGTGTGCGACGGTTCGACGAGTCGGCGAAGGTGTGTACTTGTTGACCTCGGTAACGCAAAATACCCCGCACCGCTGGATCGTACACTGCGATGGCTACTTAACGACCTTGTTCGACAGCGCGGGTGCGATGCCCCTTGGTGAATTTCCTGCGGTTGACTTCATTCGGACTATTCGTCGCATTTCAGCCGAAGATGCTCTTGTGGCTTCGGTTCTTGCTCACGCCAAAGTAGAGCTTGCCAGTGTAGTTGTGCTCAAGCGCATGCAGGTCACCAATTCTGCGGTTGACCTCCGGGACGCGAATGGTGACCTTAATGAGTCCTTTAGAACAATTTGAAATTTTACCTATTTTTTATTTTCCTTTTATTTTGGGATTTCTCCCAGTGTTGGAGACCTGTACAACATGATACATTTGAGATGTTTTCAGTCAAGTCTATTTTGTTGCGAGAAAAACCAATCCAATGTGAAAGAACCATATTCGTGTGAGAATGCTCTCTTTAGATGTTATAGGGTTTTTGCTCCTGTCAATGCAGACTTCTGGGAACATCAAAGTCGCAGACACCCTTTTCTTGAAATTTCGACCTGACCTTTCACAGGCATTTCCCAAAA
>NW_008580153.1:747769-751843 GCF_000520115.1 Aphanomyces invadans
CCCATGAACTGATCAATGACAAGATGTCTGACTTGATGTACTCTCACAATTTATTAAACTCATTCAAACAGTTTGTCACTGAGTAAATGATCGTTCGTTGGTATTCCTGACGATTCACAAGGCATACTAAGATACAGCGGAGTCTCGACATCATTTGAGCCGCTTCATGGCATGGCGATCTCGTGAATATGATACCATGTAATCTTTCATGCATGTTAGGATGTGTATACGAGACGGCAACTAATAAGCTGCTGCGGAATGGTATTTCGTCAGAGTCATTCGTCTGCAGTTTTCGTGCAATGGCCGCACACTAAAACGTAGTTATTGACGTTAAAGTATGCATACAGGTCACCTGTCGAAACACAAAATAATTCGCAATGATGTGTTCATTTTTCGGTAAAGGATGGGCGAAAAAGCGAAGGATTTACACTACATAAGGAGATTCCAAACCTTATTTTGAAAACAAGTCAAAACTTAATACGTGTTTTTGGCAGAACTCACGTCACAACCTTTTGCGGCCAAAAATCGTGACATATTCGCCTCCTTCCTCCAATTGACTTCCTTTCACTTCACTCAGTCAGTTCACTTCCACCACCACTTCACTCAGTCAATTCGCTTCACTTCTCATTTGATTCCCTCACTACAATGCCCATAAACGCCAACGCTGTCCTCAATCGCCTTCAAGACCAGTCCTATCTGCACTCGTCTTTTCTCGAATACGGTGACGTTACCGAGATTGTGTCCGAAAGGACTGACGTTCCAACTTATCCCATAATGGAGCGATTCATCACTGACCTGGGACCTGAAAGCATCCGTTCAATGACGAACTTTACCGTCAGTGAGTTCGAAACCTTGTGGTCCATTGTCGATGACGCCATGAATACTGCATGGCTTGCTGGTCGTGGTCGCCGCTCACCCACAAGTCCGAAGGACTGCTTCTTCATGGCGCTCTCTGTGTTGAAGCACTTCAGCTCCTGGGACAAGCATGCAATTGATTGCGGGTTCAAGGCCCCGACGTTCGAGAAGCTGGTCATGCGCGTCCTCACCTTAAGCTCCATGTGTCATGTGAACTCGTCTGGTGTATTGAGTCTCCTGGTTACCTAGATTATTGAACCCATACTGCACGATCGTTTCGTTGTGGTGGACACCATGGCCAGCTTGACTGAGTCCGGCAACCGATTCGACAACTTTCCGTACGCATTATATGCCGTTGACGTGAAATTCCAACCCTCCCTCCGTCCATCCGGTCGATTCCTGGAGCAAAAACGTTACTTCAGTGGCAAGCATGGTCTCTACGGGTACAAGATTGAAGCTGCGGTCTCACCGAGGGGTCGTTGTGTGGCAATGTCAAGAGCCCACGCAAGATCCGTGCACGACCTCACCATCATGCATCAAAGACAAGCCACGCACATGGCCATGCTGGAAAAGACGCCGCATGAACTCGCACTGCCCGACCATGGAGAGTTGTCGACGCAGTTCCGGAACCATTGGGCCTGCCTTGCCGACATGGGGTACATTGGCATCAGCCATACGATCCGTGGGATCACGCCGAAGCGCCGCCCTGTGTCAGGAATCTTGGACGCATCTGACCTTGGACGTAATCGTTCAATTTCGTCGGATCGCGCGGTGGTAGAGAACTTTTTTGGACGTGTGTGCTCTCTTTGGAAAATCTCGTACGCTACGTTTTCGTGGTCAGAGAAGAGCTACGATTCCATCCAGCGGACAACGTTTGCGTTGACGAATTTTCATGTTTCCCTCATGCCTCTGCGTTATGAAGACGCGACGTTTTATGGGCAAGTCTTAGCGCGGTACGAACGAACGTCAAACGAAAGGAAGCTGAAACGTGCGGAGACGCAGCGAAGATACCGGCTGAGTCGGCAAGAAAGAGCTGCGATGGACTACAATCGTGCTTCTCGCACTTCCATGACTTTGACCAGAGATGACAGACAGTTCATCCATTTTATCTTCCTTTTGAGACGCAAGTTCATCATTTTCAAATCAACAATGCCTTGCTGCGTGGAAACTTGAACTTGTTGTTGGCATTGATGTCGATAATCGCATGCATACCACGCTTTCACCGTCGAAAAGACCTTACAAATTTTTCGAGAGGTAGGGACGCGATCACTACTTCGACAGCAGATACCAGCACGACGAGTGAACGACAATTCATTTGCTGTTGCAGGCCTGAATCGAGTTGCAGTAGCCAAGGTCAAGCACGATGAGGTCTGGGGACTGTAGTGACTGGCACATTAGTCAGATGTACCACCAACCAGCAGCATCATGCTGAATGAACACGACATCGTCGGTGGCGAAGTTCGGCCAGGCATTGTCTTGCTGCAGGTAAACGCGCCGGGACCAGTCGTCGCCAGCCTAAACCCACGACGACTTGATGGCAGGTAGAACCGTATTGACAAGATACAGGTAACAGGTATTCACGATGAATACACGTAGTCACTGTGCTTGTAGACAAATCGGAGAACCAGCGGGACAATTTACGCTTCTGCCTTGGGCAACAGTGGTCTCAACAATCGGCCAGTAACTCACGCTTACGTCCCAGCCCAGCCTTGGTCGAGCAATATCTACTAGAAACATCACTTTCGTGATGTGAGACTTCGATTGTAGTGACCGTGACGGCAACGTTTCGTCGTGTCACATATAGAAGTGACGACAAAACTTTGTGAGTTAAAATCATGCTTCATCAATACGAATGACATTAAACATATCATTGAATTCACGTTGACCTACTAATGATACAGTACATGCGACGAGCAAAACTCCATGTGCTGCGTCTAGTGCTCGGGTTTTAGTTTCAGCTTCGACCAGCTTGTACACGACATGTTCAACTTGTGTCGAATGAACGTCCATATTGTCCGCTTGGTCGCCCCCCCAGCGGCCGCTAGAGAACGAGATGCGTTTGGCTACGATGCATTGCGGTGGTCTTGATTCGCTCCTCGATCTCGTCCGTCATGTAGGCCTTCTTCCGTCCAGACAATTAGATTCTTGACATCACGTTGACACACGTGCTGGTGGACTTGATGTCGTTGCTGGGCGCCCATGTGCGCCACCCAGTCGGCGAATTGTCGCCGAATACTTTGCAGAATGTCTCTATTTATCTCGCGGGACAGCGTACTGTTAGTGCTGACTGTCAGCAGCTCCTGGTACAATGTCATTCTCTTGTTATTGCACACATTTGACTTGGAGTTTGTTTGGGAGTTGTCATAGGCGTAGGATTTGTGCAAAAGTGGTAAAAATATATGTCCCGTCTGGACCACAAAATAACACGATATATCTCGATATATTGAGAAGAATAGTGATATGCCGAATATCGATATAATCCTGCGTTTGGAAGCCAATTGTGGGACAAAAAACATCACGATATTCGTGATGATATATCCTGAAAAACGGTGTATTGAACACTTCGAAGTATACGACTTGAACTTGTATATTTTGCACAACATCAACATATTATGACCGCCTTTCGGCATTTCAAAAAAGGAGACGAAAAATTTGACAGTGCGTGCGCGCCATGACGAAGTTTGTCATGTTGTCCATTCTTCGTTGGTACTTGCTTCCTTTTTGAAGCCGCTATTGGCACGCTTGTCCAAGACGACAACTTGATATACCATTTCCGTCATCCATGTTGCGTCTTTCTCGTCAGTCCAGGATGTTCGCTCGTCCGACATGATGTGCTTGGATCTTCGCGCGTTTTTGGGATTGCAGCATTCGAACCTCGAACCGAAGCTTCGTTTCGTCATATCACATCGTACAGCCAAACATGACATGCATTTTATACTATCGCGCTATTTCAATATACTGAATCTGCATTTCAAAAAATGCAGAGAATGAGATATTTCAATATCGTGATAATATTTTGGATGGCTTCCAGACGGGCCCTTAGTGTAGAAATACCCTCGGCGACACGGAATAAGACCCTCCGGATTTCTCAAATAAATAGGCTAATTTCAACCAATAAAAAGTAGATATTCCTTTCACGCAATACTGTCAAATTCGATGTGTACAAATTTTTGCGAGTAGTCGATCCCATCACAGAATCCACCACAACATTCCTGTGCG
>NW_008580153.1:754765-809706 GCF_000520115.1 Aphanomyces invadans
ACTATTTAATTATTAGTCCAATCCAACAAGTCCATAACCGCTCTATGTCCCTGCCCGCTCTATTTTTTTACTGGCCAGAGGGTGTATTTTTTGTTCTCGTGAGTAGTAAATTCGTACACTGTCAATGAAAGTGTTACAACTGCAATTATAGCCAATAGATTTTGATCAGATGCCATTGGAGGTCCTCAATTGGCTAAAATATAAGAAGTCACTGGATGCATGTTTTGTTGGATTTGTACAGTATAATGCCCTGCATGTTATCTGTAAACAACAGTGCCGCGATATGGCTGCCTGCCCCTCACTAATGCGGAAAGAGTCCAAAAGAGCCCAGCGATGGGGATTCCATTCCACAGGGATGTGCGAGGTTGGAGTTCTGACTGTGTTTACCCACGTCTGTTGTCTCCCCTTTGAGTTGAGAAAAGTTGTTATAGTACTACTACTTGACGTAAAAATCCGGTGAACTGGGTGCTCTTGAATGGTCAAATTTACGTCGGAGTGATGAATGCCTACAAAGCGGCAGAGAAAAAATGGAAAAGCTTCAAGGTGGCGCGAGGAGAAGCATGGGAAGAACGAGTGCCGCATTGGTCATCTGACTTGATAGACCTAGAGGCTTCGAGTGCGCATGGAGCAAGACAGATTGACATGATTGAAGTGGACCCAGGACGGCATCGGCCTGTCTATTCCTTTTGCTCGCATAACGGCACCGACAAGACACATGAAGGCTTTTATGTGATTCCAGACGCACTAGACCACGACACCCAGAGAATGCTCGCTGTCAAGTGCTTGACCGAGTACGCCGAGCCACCACACACGACAAATCTGCATCAATTGAACCAGCAGGTCAGAGTTTCAAAGCGATCGCTTTCTCACTCGATTCTACGCAGGTCGAACAGATTTGGCAAAAGTCGCTGAATTGCGCCAATGCGAAAACGAAAGACCCCATGCAGAGCCTTCACTGGGCTGCACTGGGGTATCATTACGACTGGACTCAGCGAGCGTATCCTGACCAAGCGGGCTCTCCCATTCCCGAAGAGCTAGGAACTCTTGGAACGAAATTTGCAAGTGCCGTCGGGTTTGAGTTACTGTCTGAAGCCGCCCTTGTCAACTATTACAAACCGACATCTACAATGGGTGGACATCAAGACGACGTCGAAGTCACGTTTGACCATCCCGTTGTCTCGCTATCCATAGGATGTAGCGCCATCTTTCTGAAGGGTACCTGTGCTCTCTGCATGTGCTGTACAGTCTTGTCAAGAAATGATTTTAGGCGGTTTGTCGAAGGAGATTGCGCCTCTGGAGCTGCTCGTTCGAAGTGGAGACGTCGTGATCATGGGCGGCAACTCACGCTTATGTTTTCATGGTACTGGCTTCGTCAGGACGTCTGAAAGTGACTTTGATTGATATAGGCATTGCCAAAATTCTTCCCGTGCTCCACCTGGATGCCTTTCCACTCTCGGAGCAGCGTTCTCCTGCGACACCAGCTGTCGCCACGTTCTTGCGGGCAAACCGACTCAACATTAACGTCCGACAAGTGTTTCCACATGCCGCCACAAGCGATTCAGACAACAGAGGCCAGAAAAAACAAAAGATTGAAGATGAGTAACAAGCCATTACTTTGTTTAAGGCACCCCGTCAAGGTGCTCCAAAACATTGTCGAGATAAGCTTGCATTTTCTTCAAAGCAAGCCTCGCTTGCTCTTTGTCGCTGTTTTGTGTCAGGCGCAAGAGGTCTTTGCCGTTGGTGATGTCGACAACAGATTCGGCATTGGTCGTTTTGTCTTTGATAACAATATTCATGTGGGTCGCGTTGGTTTCGTCCATCATTACAAATAGCTTTCCTTTTGTTGCTGATGAAATGGGCAATGGGTCGGCTTCAATGGGAGATCCATTACTGGAAAACGTTTGCTCGCCGAACTTACGACGTCGAATTGTCGAGGGAGTTTGAAGTCGAAGGCTTCGTCGTCGTGATGGAGTTTCCAAGCTTCCTCCAGAACCATCCTTGGACGGTGTGAAGAGTGATAATGTCGACAATTGCCTTGATTTTGTTCGTGCTTGACGAGCTTTGGGTAATACCGACGACAAGTCCCCCTTATATTCGAGGAGAAAGGAGTCGATGGGCATGGATCGAATTTTCTCGGGAATTGGAATGGTATCCCGAATGAATTGATTCTTCAATTCTTCCACGTATCCATCCATGAGAGTTTTAAGCCGCTTGCATCGCTCCTCCACCTGCCGCTCCATGTCGTCGACCTTTGACTTGACTTGGAGCTCCATGTGTTGGGAAAACCAAAATTTGAAATCCATCCAATCATATTGCACACACTTGCTAGTAACACTAAAAGATTCTCTAGTAATACTAAAGTGAGTACAAATTTTCCCACCTGCGCCAAGACTTATGATGGGTGAAATGGCGCCAAGTCGCAACCAAGAGTACGTCGACGGCTCCATCTACCGCATCCGACTCCATAACTTTCTGACGTACGCGGATGCCGAACTCTTCCCTGGACCTCGATTGAACCTCGTGATTGGCCCCAATGGCACGGGAAAATCCTCGATTGTTTGTGCACTCTGTGTCGGACTTGGTGGGTCGACAAAGGTTCTTGGGCGCGCCGACAAGATGGGCGACTTCGTTCAACACGAAAAAGAATCAGGGTTCACTGAAATAGAGTTGTACTTTGCGAGAAAGAACGTTGTGATCCGCCGCAACATCTTTCGCGACAACAGGTCAACATGGCACATCGACAACAAGGAATCGACGCTAAACAAAGTCAAGGAAGTACTTTCCAAGGCCAAGATTCAAATTGATAACTTGTGCCAGTTTCTTCCACAAGACAAAGTTCGTAAAGTCAGTCCACGTCAATTGGATTCCATGGAGCATCTGTGTTAGGTTGGCGACTTTTCGCGTATGACCCCAACGCAACTCTTGAAGGCAACCCAAGCAGCGATCGGAAATGGAGAGTTGGCTGGCCAACAAGAAGAAATTTTAAAGATGGAAAAGGAGAACAGCACCAGCAGTCACGACTTGGTTGCAGCCAGGGCACGATTGGAGACAATGCGATCCGAAAACTTGCAGCGTCAACGAGATGTCGAGCGTATTCGAGAGCAGGAAGCTCGACGTATTGAATTGGCAAACCTCAAAAACAAATTGATGTGGGTGGAGTACGAAGAACAGCGGAGCAGGGTTGACAAGCTCCGGCGTCGAAAAGCCAAGTTAAAGAAACGACTAGAGGTATGTTGCCCTTCGACCTTGGTAATCTCACATGCCTGTGTATTAGGCTGCAAAGAATGCTCAACTGGAACCATTAAAACTTGTTTTGGAACAAGAAAGGGGGGCTGTCAGAAAGATTCGAGCGAGGTAACCTCGCCCCAAAAATCAGTGGACATTGATTTGAATTATGAGCAGCAAAAAAGACGTCGCTGACGAAAAAGATCGTGTCATCAATTCCTTGGGAACAATCAAACAGCAGGTAATTAATTGCGTGGACCTAGAGTAATTGACGAATTGTTGATACAGATCGAACGAGCAGAACTTGACGAGACGGCAACCCAAGCAGAAATTCAGTCGTTGCACGAGAATCAACGCCTAATGAAGCAACGCCTCGATCGTGAACGACTCAAAGAAGAACAGCTGCGTGAGGAATTGTCGCAATTGCCTGATGACGCTGGACTCCGCGAAGAAATGGTGAATCTGCAGCAAAAGTTCGAGGCAATCAACACCGAAGTACGTGCCCGAGTTCCATAAGAGTACCTTTGACAGACGTCTTTCGGCAGATATTTGACCTTACAAGCTCGCGGGATAACGTCAAGCGAGAGGTGGTCGAGAAATGTATGCTATGATGAATTCTTGACACATATCGATAGCATGATCGCCTTACAAGTGACTTGCATCGAATCAACGACCGACTCGCGAAGCTAGATAATGAAAAGTTGCAACGCCAAAGGATCTTGGCCAGCCAAGACCGAGACTGCATGCGTGCGTACGATTGGGTGCAGCAAAACACGTCCAGGTTTCAGCGCAAAGTGTGGGGCCCCATTGCACTTGAGGTTTGGACTCTCCATATTTTATGCATTAGCCCTTGACGCCGGTGTGATTAGATCCACGTTAATGACAAGCTCCAAGCAAAGTTCCTTGAGGACACGCTGCAGAATTACGTCCTGACGTCGTTCGTGGTCGAGTGCCGGGAGGATTATGACACGATGCTGAGTGCGCTGAACGAAGGAAGTCAGCGTCTCGGAGTGAACGTGCTGCAGCTTGACGAAGGTCGCATCAAGGCATTTCAACGACCATATTCGCCCAGTCAATTCCAGACTCTTCAAGATGAACTTGGCATAACGTGCTACCTGGACGAGGTAAACAAATTCCGACAAAGTCTCGTCACACCGTCATCAATAGCTTATCAGAGCGCCTGAAGTCATTCATCAAATCCTTCGCGATCACGGTGGTGTTCACACGATGCTTGTTGGGACGCAGTTGACAGAAGACTTGATTAATCGAGGGGTTGACGTGTTTTCTCAATTAACCGCGATGAACGAGAAAGCAGCGTTGCTTACACCATCCAAGAAATACGTGGCTTCAGGTAGCTCGTTGAGGATATTTGCATTTAATCGAAACCGATTGTTGCGAGTAGTGTCCAAGTACGGCAACAAAACCACAACAACAAGGTCGAACGACATTCGAGACTCACGGTTCTTGGCCGTGTCGTCAGATCATCAAGCACATCGTGAGAGATTACTGCAGGAGAAACAAACCAAACAAATTGAAATCCACGCCTGTCAAGAAAAGGTAAAGATCTATGGCATGAAATGACGCACTGATGTGTCGAACATACAGATTAACTCCGTGAAAGCTCGTGAACAGTTTTTGCTCGAGTCAAAACACACAGCAAATAGTCGCCAGGTCGAACTTCGAGAACAACTCCGCAGCCGTCAGAAATTGATGGAATTCATAAGTGATCGCCGAAAAAAGATTCGAGCGTTGGAAGCCGACGCGACTAAGGTAGGGCGCGTCAACTGAATCAATATTACTTGATTGTATTGTTGTGGTAGGATGTGTCGGATATTGAAGAGGCTTTCAATCGAAAATTAATCAATGTGATGACGAAGTAACGACTTGGATGCGTACCTGCGTTTGTTTCTAACACGAGAGTAGGCATGTCAAACAGCTGTTGGGTAGCCGCGAAATGCTCATGCAGTTGCTGAAGGGAGTTCGACCGAATGAAGTGGTGTGCAACTTGAACAGCACCACGACAGAGCAACGTGTAGCTATCACTCACCGTTACCTGAGTGAAAATGAAGCAGAACTCCAGTACGAGGCAACCCAGTGGATTTAGTTTTTAGGATGCTGCGTTAGACAATTGAAGGACGACTACGAACAAGTAAAGCAAACGCTGGTTCAGGATGGAAAGCACGCCGTGCTACTAAAGGAACGCGCTGAGCGGGCAGCACCCCGTGCACAGAACGAAACAAACTTCGACACGCTACCAGATACTGCAGTGGAACTGAACGCCCAAATCGACAACATCACGGCGGCCCTTGCCCACTTCCGTGGAGACTTGCGTGTCTTGGATACTTATGAACAAGTGCAAAAGGAAATTGAAGACGAAGAAGTCAAGTTGGATCGCATGGAGTCAAATTTCGCGACGCTTCAGGACCGTATCAATGCCATCAAGGTAGTAGTGATTTTTGTATTCCTTGAAAAACTGAGGTGAACTTGAAGAATCCGTGGTACGCTAAGCTGACAGAGGTTGTGAGCAAGATCAACATATCGTTTGCACAATACTTTAAAGACATTGGATGTGTGGGCGAAATCCACTTGAACGAAGATGGGGTACGATTACTTTTGTGTCGATTGTAGGCGGTCTAATTTCTGTGTGACCATTCAGGATATTTCAAAATGGGGCATTGAACGACGAGCACAATTTCGGATGACAGGCAAGCTCACGAACATGACAGCCGAAGAGCAGTCAGGGGGGGTACGCTTTGCAAGTGTTAAAGTGTTAGTAACTGTTGCCGATGCACCTATTTGTAGGAAAAATCCGTGGGGACAATTATGTACTTGATGGCGCTACAGAATTTGACAAATTGCCCTTTTCGCGTGGTCGACGAAATCAACCAAGTACGGCGAAAATTAGTTCCTTATTTGAACATTGCGTTAAATTTTTGTGTGACCAGGGCATGGACATTCACAACGAACGAAAGGTGTTCTCCCGCATCACCAAATCATCGTGTGGAAGTCGACTGCCTCAGTATTTCCTGATCACCCCCAAGCTAATCACTGGCCTTGATTACCATCCCGACACGAAGGTGTTGATTATTCTCAACGGACCGTACAACATCGACCAGACGTCATGGAACACCGACGACTTTGTGGGCAAACGTCAGAAGTTCCTCTAAGCTTGCACATTGGCCTGTAATCCCGTTTGGCTGGGAGTTCAGAGTCTTCGAATGCCACATGTCTAACGTACGTTAAAGTTCCCGCTTGCTGCGCTTGCTCTTGACAAGATTAATGCACACATCCGCACTCTGTCATCACTCGTAAGCGCACTGGGCACGAACAACAGCGCGAATTCGCCCTTCGAGAGTTGATGATTCCAACGGTTTAGTTTTTAATGGGGTGAATGCAGTAAAAAGTTTGGAATGAACAAATCCAGAGATTTTTAGCCAATGGGCATTGACTCTCACTCATGTGACACTTGAGTTTCTCGTGCTGTTTGGAATGATCGAACTTGATTGGCTAGATATTCAAAAACCACACCAGATTGGACAAAACAGAACGAACAGAGGAGCTCAAGATTGACGAGGGCCGCACTCTACAGGAAAGCAAGACAAGATGATCCAGCAAGCCCTTGCGTTGATGCTCCAGCGCTTGCTGGGAAAATTCCTTACGCTAGATTCATCACAACTGAACCTGAGCATTTGGGACGGCGACCTCACCTTCAAGAACATCCAATTGAAACTCGGGTACGGACGGGGCGATGTTGGCGAACTTCAGATTCAAGTGCCCTGGCGATCACTGTGGAGCCAACCGGTGGTGATAAAGGCCCAACACATTCGAATCTATGCACATGCAAACTCTGAACCACCAGACGGAACGACACAGCAGACTGCCGCTCCCGCAGCAACAGACGAACAGGACAAAACATACTTGTCGAAGCTGCTTGCATGCATCGTGGGGAATGTTCAAATTGAACTCGACGACATTGTAATCCAATACGAATGCAATGACGAAGTCCGAGACAAGGTGAGTATTCCCAGCCGCAATGAAAGTCACACTGGACATTAGGCTGCAGGGTACGCCGTGTGCTCGATTGATCGCGTCGAGCTTCAAAACGTTGGAGGAGATTGGGTACCGACGTTTGTCGACCCAAATCAAGGCGGGAATGTCTCACGCAAGGTTCGATGACCTGAGCTTTGCGCTGCTTGTGTTAACCGTCATCCTAGCGGCTGCAAATTTACGGCATTTCGTCGTACGTCGTCTTGTATTCAGATATGTCCCGGTACTACTTTCTGCATAACTGGTCCAGCGACATCAAGGTGCAGTGGAATCACAAACTCGTTTCTCAAATGAGACAACTGTGTAGGTGACACTGTCATACCAAAGCGCGAGTGCCACTGTGCCGGACGTCGACGTTCAACTGGGCTTTTCCTCGAAGACAACGTCAGCACTATCCTGCAAATCGTGTGCAAAATCGACGGCTACGGCAAATCATTTGCCAGTGCATATCGAATATGCTCACATCGACGTCTTGAGTGCGATTTTGGGTGAAGTGAAGGCCCCGTTTGACCAGTACGGTCAATTTTCCAAGCTTACCCCGAGCAAAGTCCAAGGGTTTGCTTTGGTGCTAACGTATGCGAAGCAGTGGTTGCTCTCAGATTGCATCGACGATTCGTCCAACGGCAAGACATCCTACAGCGACGATGACGAAGACGACGTGTTTGAAGACGCCATCGCCCCCCCAAGTCTGAGCGTTCGGATGGCTCTGGAAACTCCCCTCGAGATATCAGTGATTCCCCGAGATGCTGTTGCCAACCTTCACTGGTCCAGCTTTGTTGATGGCGTTCAATTTCAATGGCGACAAACGTGTGTGGAGACAGAGATTCAAGTGGGGATTTGCTCTATTCTGGTACAAGAAATTGACGACGAACGCCAAGACTTTATCGTACAGCACCGCGTTGTGGACTCTACCCCATGCATTCAATTTTCATGCACGCTGCCCGAATTGGAAAGTCTCCGTGTTGGGGCACCTACGCGTGTGACGTGCTGGATGGACAATGCGCTGACGATTAAACTGAGCGACAAGTGTGTCACCGAGTGGGGTGTATTAGCGTCACCTCTCTGGGAATGGTACGAGACGTGGGACCAGCAACAGCCAACTGTAGCGCAAAATCAATCGACCACAAACGAGACAGAGTCTCTGGTTGTGTTTGACATTCGACTGAACTCATTGAAGGCCACTGTCAACGTCACGCCGTCGTTTTTTTTGGGAGCACAAGTGGATTCGCTTTCGTTTCAAACCAATTCCTCAGACACGGACATGACCACGACGATGGCTGTGACGACATTTGACGTATTCTCGAGCCAAAGCACGATGCTTTCCCTTGAATACATCTCGGCAACGCTCATTAGACGGAGCCACCTGAAGACGGACGGAGCGTGCCGCTGCAACCACATGTTTTCCAACGTACAGTCGGTTCCGACCATTCGATCGTCCAACTCGAACGGATTTGGTTTACGCTTTTCGAAGAATATGGACGAGTACTCGCTCTACTCTTTCATAGCAAAGCTGCCATCCATACATCTGAGCGTAAACGAGACGGAGTACGTGCACATGATGGCTCTCAGTGGAATGGCCAGTCGATTACTTGGAGTTTCACTCCCCCAAGAAACGCCTTCAACTCTGTCGACAACACCCAACGCGCCTCAATTATGCTGGCTAGCAATGGAAGTGACAGTGCCTGATGTCGTGCTGTCCCTTAGACCATGGGGAGAAGTTGTCGTGAAAGATGTGGCATACACAAGTACATCGTGCACAAGAGTCACTATGACGACGACGTCAATTGGTGCGCTCACAGTGTCGGACTTGCGCAATCCGCACATTCAAGTGCTGTCACTGCACGAGGGGCTCACGATCGATCAGGCCAGTTGTCCGCGTTCAGCATTTGAGTTTTCAAACACGTTGAATCTGAACGACAAGGACGCCAACCTTTTTCACATCGCCGTACCGGAACGAATCCAATGTTCCATATCGGACAACTTCATCAAGTCTGCTATGCAGTGGATTACAAAAGGGAAGTTGCACGTGTCACTGTCGAGTGGAATCACTTCACCGACAAACCCCCGAAGAGAACGGAGCACTTCATTTGTACCACGGGATATCACTCAATGCTTGTCTGAGTCCAGTGTGTGGCTCGGTCAAGGCTTCGTTTTGGACGTGTACCACGAAGACGTTGGAGACGTCCACCGATGCAACATTTGCGCCGACAAGATGTTACATCTTGCTTCGTGGAAAACCTCTTTTGCTACGTTCACGAGTCAGGGGTATGGTTCAGCCTGCGAAGTCACCTCTGACGTACGCGGCACTTTGAAGAACCTCCAGTTGAACGATTGTGCTCATACCTCTACTGGAGTGGAGTTGTGCCACCGTGCTATTGTGTCTGGAACGCGCGATGACAATATGCAGCATGTCGATTTCAGATTGGCTTGGACTCAAGACTCAAATGGACCGAAATTCTTGACCCAGGTCCGGTTAGACGCCGTCGCCATGACGTATTTGCTACGAGTGCACAAACAATTGGATTACTTCTGTCGACACCACTTGTACTATGCGCTGTACGAGCCGCTCAGCTCCATCGAGGTGGCAAGTGTGTATGCGGAGTACACCAAATCTATACCGGCATCGCCGACTAACGAAGAGTACCCTGAGATTCGATGGGAAGTTGTTGCCCACGACCTTTCGTTGTCACTGCCTCGAAACTCTTGCTCAAATGAATCAGTTGTCTTGCGTAGCAGTAGCGCCAAGTTTCAATCTTCCCCAGAAGCGACAGAATTCCTGAGAAGTGGATTGTTTATCGATGAAGGAGTGGACGATATTTTCGTGGAGACTGTCTCACGGCGCCAAGAACTGCGACGACTGGAGTTGAGACACCTGCGACGGATTGTGAAAAATCAACGGGCTAAGCTTCTCGTGACCCAGGCAAGGCTTCACGCCGATTACAAGACAGCGACGAGGGAATCGCAGCGTTTTATGCATGGTGGGGGTCGAGTCGAATCGCTTCTTCAAGCAGAGCAAGCGTGCTCAATATTGAAGGCCAAGTTGGAATCTGTCGATGAGCACTTGGAGGAGTTGCACGATCACCTCAAGTTTATTGAATCAGAAATTGAAGCGACAAAAGTATCAGAGGTACAGTACATGATGTTGACATCCCGCGTACGATAAGATATGGTTTTTAGGACGAAGTCAAAGTCGTGGGTCGATATCGCAGCCGTTCTCTCGACCTCATCCAGAATTCTGTTGCGAAAATACCTGAGTACACAGCAGGATCTCTGTTTGGCGCTGAAGATGCAGCGTTTCACGATGCAGCCGACGAAGACGTGACATTCTCGGCAACCCCATGGCTATCTTTTGAGTTGATCGGGCTCAGCGGGTGGACAGTCGATCCTGTTTCGGGAGGGTTCGACACGAAACACCCCATATTTCAACAGGCGATGGCAGAGTGCACTATTGATTTTCAGGTAATCAAACTACTGCAGGATGTTTTCAAAGTGGCCCTTATTCGTGCTGCCTAGAATATACTGCACGACGCAAACGTAGCGTACTCGGTCCAAAATATCGGCATTCGGTTCAATGAATGGAGCCTTGAATTGCTTGAGTACCAGTATGGTACAATTATCGGCATGATCTACGAAAATTTCAAAGAAGCCAACAACATTGTAAGTGAAAACCTGTGGTCGCGATGTGCATCTTGCGGTGGATTCCACGACGACAGTGCGGTATGCAACGTGGATTGGCTCCGTGTGACAATTGATGTCTTGGATGCCAGCCTCACCTTGCACAAAACCTATTCTACTCCTGAGACGTCAACCAAGATGGACCTCGAACAGCTCAGTATTCAGGTCGCTATGAAGACGAGCGACGAGCTCGACATTGATGTGTCCGTTATGTCGCTCAACGTCTCGGACGTGCACGAACTAATCCAAGACTACATCAAACCAACCCAATCGATTCGTGACGTTCCCCAGGTCCGCTTGGCGTCCACATCGACCTACACCGACTCAAAATATACTGTTCAAGTGGGCCATTCGCACATTGTGATCTTGCCCAAGTCGCTGCAAATTCTCTCGAGCTTTTTCACATGGCCCTTTTGGATGGCCGAGGACAAGGATGAAACCGTGTTTGTCGCTGGCCCAGTGGTTGAGTGGGAAATCATGGAAGTTGCTGTGATTTTCGACAAAGCTTGCTGCTTCTATCTCTTGGAGAACTTTGCTAAGGTGGACACGCGGTAAGCGAACTCCAATTTTTTTCACCTAAGTGTGCATTTTTGATTCGTAGCGCACTCGTTCTCATGTCGGAGATCAAACTCGACTACACGTGGTCTCAAAGCGCTCCTGACAAGACTAGCTCAACCAAGTTTGACTTGGCAATGCAGCCTCGCGGCCTCTACTTTTCCACCTTGCCGGACTTGGCAGTGGATGTGGACTTTCCCCTCATGAACTCTTTTACGTTTCAGTACATGCACTTGATGGAGTACGTGCTCGAGCCGTCGCTTCAAGCGACTCAACGATACGCCCTTTCCCTGTATGCAGAGCAAAGCAACATTCACGCCATTCCTGTGGAAGCCCGCTTGTCCGTGCAGGATTTTTTGCTGCTCGCGAACATTGGCCACAACTACGCCAACACCAAAGCGAACAGTGTGTGCGGCCCCGAACTCACCACTGTTGTCGAAACACCTCGTGTTCTGAGCGATAAATTCTTGGCCGACATTGGAGGGCTTCGCGTCGTCATGGTGAACAACAGCCTCGGCGTCCCGATCCTGGACGTGGTCATGTCTGAAATTGGATGCGAATACGAAAACACCGGCGACGCCGTTATGATTGTGGGCGGCATTTTTCGCTGCAACTACTTCAATAACAGCATTTATCGATGGGAACCGCTCATCGAACCATTTAAGATTCAGAGCGACATTGTGCTGTCCAAATCCCTCACGATGCAGCTGAACTTTCCGTTTGCATTCAACTTCAACTTGACACCGGCGATGACCCCAATCTTGTTCATGGACAACTTGCTCTTGACTGACGACATTGTCGCCAGTGGTGCCAAGGTCACGACGCCATTTTGGCTGAAGAACAGTCTCGGGACCAGCGTCAAGTTTAGTTTTGCACACGGCCAAACGTTTATCCAAGACACCGTCGAGCATTCTCAAGTCGTTCCCATAGATTGCCGTGACAAAGTAACCCATCTGCGCTCATTCGACAAGGCCAGTGAGCTAGATGCGTTGCTGTACCAGAAAAACTCGCTCACGGCGCAACATTCTTTGTACGCTACCTCCACCAAAATTGTTTCTCAATGTGATTGCATGCGTAGATTCATTTGGGTAACTGGGTCCATGTGGATGAGCGCCCACCCAGTGACAGTGGATGTTGTGGGCCATATCTCGATCTGCTTAAAACTCAAGGACGACGCCACCGCTCCGCCCGATGAAAACGTTCCATGCCCAGTCATTGCTGCCGAGATTAGCTTACAAGAAGATGGGAGTAAGCTGATCCACATTCACTCGCAGGTGCTCATTGCAAACGAAACATCGTTGCCGTTGATCGTATGGGGATATGCTCCACCCGGCATGATCGAAGAGTGGATTGTCGACCGCGAGTCGACGTCTTACGTCCCCCTCCATCTCATCCACCCTGAAGCGCGGTTGAGTGTTCGTCCGTCCCTCGATACTGACTACGCGCCACTTGCGTCCACGTTTGGAGAGTTTGATATGGATATCAAGTCGTCTCAGTTAAGCTTCGACACTCAACGGAAGCGCTTCATTCGGACGGGAACTTGTATATGCAAGCACAAACCGAACGATTCGACATCGGCCGTCATGGCCATGCAACTGTTGCCTGGAATGGTTGTGCGCGAACTGCCCCCGTGGCATTGTGTGTTTGATGTGGAAGCGTTTGCGTTGATCAACACAGCTGTCGATTCCAGTGCGACTACCTTGCGTCGTGGGTCAACGACAGTGGCAGCGGACTCAGAAGAAGACGACATTGATGTTTTCGAAGCACTGTTAAAACTAGAAGACGAGGAGAGCAGCACCCTTGCAAAGTCTCAACCGGTTGTCGATGTGTTGGAGGAAGCAAAGCAAGCCAAGCACGTCCAAGGCATGAAGTTGGAGCACTTTGCACACGTATTGACTCTAAAGCCTTGCCTAACGCTGCACAACAGACTGGCGTGCCCAGTTGCGTACCGCATTTTGGAGCAATCTTTGCAGCTCGTATGTACGGGTTTTGGTCATCAAAAGGTTTAGTTATTGCTTGCCTAGGTTGCAGAAGGCATTTTGGGGGTAGGGGCCATCCTTCCGCTGTTCCAGATCAATCTGCACGAAGAAATTTTTGTGTCATATCGCCTGGAAAATTACAACTGGAGCGAACCAGTGACGATGGTGCATCCGAAGCATTGCCCACTTCCATACAAGGAATCAATTCTAAGCATTCGAATCACAGGGAGAACCTTTCCTGATGCGGCGAATTACAAGAACGCCCAAGGTAAACTATTCCTCCATTGTTTTTGCTGAGTGCTCAAACATCATGACATCATGCAGGTCAAGTCCCAGAACTGCAATTGAAGTTAAAGCGACGAGATCGAGATGTTATTGTGTACAGTCCGCTGTGGATTGTAAATCACGCGGGCATGCCATTGGAATACTGTGATGCCTTGAGCCGGAAATCCTTGGAAACTGCGTTAACATTTGTCCACAACCGGCCAGCCTCGCTGGCCAGCACATGCTTTGTTCGGCGGCAGACGACGTTAACGTCACCCATGGCAGTGCCAGAAGACTTTCATTTGTTTGAAAAGTCCGCGTCAATTGTTCCCGTGGCCATCTACGTCGTCGTCAAGGAAGCCCGGAACTTGATCAATTCACACAAATTCGTTGGTACGCAAAACCCGTACATCCGTGCGTCGCTCTTTATCCCGAAGCAAACGAAGAACGAAGACCTGGTCGACAGTCTATTTTGTTTTGCAATGACCAGAGCGCACATCGGTGGGGGCCAAAACCCGAAATTCAAGATGAACAACACCATGTACCTTCCCTTTCCGGAAGAGCTTGGAACGTATCAGCTCCAGTTTGCCCGTATTGTGGTCGAAGTCCGATCTGTATGGTATGGCTCTGAATCTTTGTTAGGCATCGGTACGTCATACCTGCAACTTTGCTTGTAATAACTGCGTATAAACTGATGTTATGCAGTGACACTTCCGTTGTCTGAAGTCATGTCAAACCGCGATGTGTATGCCGGATTTCAATGGCACGAACTCGTGAAGAAGAAATCTTCGTCAAAAAAGGGCCCTGCTGAAGCCGTGTCGGCAGGTCAAGTTGAGATGTCCATCACACTCGCAACGAAACACTTTATTGAGAACCACGCCGAATCCGATAACATGTGGGGAACAGTTTTGACGACGCCACGCCAACAAATGCGCAAATCGCTTCAGTCACATGGAGACACCGCGTACAACCTCACCGTGTACCTTCCAACGAACCGGTTTACGTCCGTGGAGGTCTCGGTCCTTCCAAGCACGACAGTCATGGAGATTGTTAAAAAGGTAGCAAACCTTGGAGGATTTATCATGGCGCCGGATGACTACATCTTGGTGGAACTCCTCTTGCCACGGTTTGTGTCGCTGCGAAGTGCTGGACGACCTGAGGCCGAGCGTTGGTTCGGGTCTGTCTTGACGGACAAGCTTAGCCCTATTCAAGTACTAGGCAAGAAATTTGGAGTTCACTTGTGCCACCGCAGCATATTCAACACTATCCGACTTTACGATGAAAGCAGCACGGCCAGTATCCACCACACAACCCCTCGATCTCTCTTGCAGCACCGCCAACCTGCTCAAAACATTCCAGTCGAGTGGGCCGAAGCAATCAATTTTGGATCCAAATCGGGTAAGTGACTTGAAAATATTTTCAACTCGTTTCACACTGGAATAGGGTCCTCGTGGGATTCTCTGAGAGTGAAAACGTTCAAATCAGGGTGGTCAGATGCAGTTCGTATTCATAGGAACGCGCTTGGCAACTCTGGCGTCGCGCAACTGCTGACGTTGGTCGAAGAAAACGAGCAATCACGGCTGAACCCGAGCAAACAAATTGAACTTGCGTTGTGGAGTTCGTACGGACCGGGAGCATTCAGTGAAACAATTGTGACAACCATCGTGCCGCGCTACGTCCTGATTAATCAAACGTCTCACCCGCTATGGTACCGACAGCACAACTGCCACATCGTCATGACGTTGCATGTCAACGACATGAAACCATTTCACTGGGACAAAGCAGACGAGCAAAAGAAGCGAATTGAAGTTACGTTTGCTGAAGGTGAAATGGACTGGTCAGGACCATTCACAATTCATTCCCTTGGTACACCCAATAAGAGTCCGAAACTTTGGTGACTGAATGTCTGACGATCACTAGGCTCGATATATCTCAAACTGCGGGGCAAGTCCAACGTGCACAGCATTTACATCTTGCAAGCCCAACTTGACATGGTTGGCGGGTCAATTGTTTGCGTATTTCGAGACGAAAGCAAGCGATGGCCGCCGTACCGGATCGACAACTTTACGTCGTTCCGTCTTCAATTCCACCAGACGCACTGGAACAAAGACGTGTGGGACGAAGTGCAACCTCGCAGCTCGGTCCCATATTCATGGGACAACCATGAGGGCCGTCAAGTAATTTCGGCCGACGGAAATCAAACCCTGGTACTGGAACGATACCTGGACGTGCGCTTCATGCAAGTGTCATCGTCTTTGGCGCTGGATGTGAGCAATGCCGTTGTGGACACGAAGGAGTACAACTTAGACATGATGCAAAAACACAAACGTATCCAACTCACGCGGTCGCTTCCAGCATCACTCTTTGACGGGTGTCCGGTGCAAGGGGCGTTGCTGAAGAAGGACAACGCGATCAACTGGAGCAAGCGGTACTGTGCCCACCAATCTCAGAACCGAACAGGACTTTGAACTATGTGATATAGGTACTTCCGTCTACATGACCACATGGTGTATTATTTCATGACAGAAAATGATCACGCATTGCGTGGTGTCATTGATTTGGGAGTGAATCAATTGGCAAACGAAAGTGCAGTGCTTTACTTGAAGGGCTGGTCGAAGCAGCGCTACAAGCAGACTCAGTTTACCAAAGTGGCGAACCCGTTGCAAAGTATGGCGAAAAGTATCACAGAGACTCTCTTTGGCGAAGAAGCGAAACCCTCCGATGCTCCTTCCTCGCAACACTGCGAGGAATACTTCTTGTGGATTGGGACCCTCATCCGCATGTCTGACATGATGGTGACGAAAGCTACTCAGTGGCTCCAAGCATTGACATTAAACGGGACGGAATTGTCGCCGTCCCAGCTGTTCCTCGCCTCTGGCACGGATGTGGTGCAATTTTTGCTACTCGAGCAACTGGCCAGTAACGTGTCGTCAAGCTTGGATATTGCCCAACAACTCCTGTACTATGGAGTCCTGGGCCTGTGGAATCCACCTCCAGACATTGACTTCGACAACATTCAGTTCGAAAGTGGTGGGACGTTGTATCGCGTGCTGACACCCACTCCCGCCGCTCCTTCGTCACGCGAATTTTCGATCAGCACCCCAGGCAAAACGTATCACTTGCGGGCAGACTCCCCCGAAGATGCAGCTGTGTGGTGCCGCAGCATTCGTGATGCCATCATCCATGCTATGCACAAAGCCCACACGGTAAATAACTCCCACGCCCACGTCGACAATGGTCAGCAGGATTCGAAGACAACGACTAAAACTTACGTGTACGCTCGTGTGCGGGCGGACGGCCCGACCAAAGTGCTTGAGTTTACAGAAGGGGGCGAAGAAGATGAAGAATATGGAATGATGCCTCTGGGCCAAATCAGTCGCATTGAAGAATCCCCCACGGACACCAACGAGAATGCGGTCGAGTGGCTCAAGAATGTACATTTGAGCGTCAATCTCACAAGCATTGGGCTCAGTTGCGTCAACGAAAAACCCATGGAATTGATTTACATGAGCTTGCAGGGCGTGGGACTCACGTTTGTCCGAAATGAAAACAAGATGCGCTTTGGCGTGACATGGCAAGACATTCAAGCCGACAATCAAGTCCCAGAAGCAACTTTCCAAACATTGCTGTGCTCCAAGCAACGTGAAGTTGCAGATGAGTTACAGCAAGTGTGCAGAGACTGCGGGACGCCCCAATACCAAGCAGCGTTTCACTTTTGCTGTGGATGGAGCAATGAGCAAGGATCGACCGACTATTTCGAGTACTGCTCCGTCTATATTGCGCCGATTTTGCTTCAACTGGACGAAGAGCTTGTGTCGCTCATCCGAGACTTCATTGCTGCGGTACTCTCGAATTCTTGACTTATGCAGGGTCCTAATGTCTACTGTATGCGAACACGCAGGTATTGCTGCATCAAAATGGCATTCATCGACGAGAGTTGAGTGATACCATTCAAAGCACCCCGTTTATAAACACAAGTCAAGTGCAGGACGATTTCAAATTGGCAATAGAATGCGAAGAGCTCGACCCCCTCAACAGTTCCAGACTACTTGAAACGCACACAGTGTCATCTTCCGAGCGCAAGGTGTACTTTGCTGTCTTGAACATCCATCCCGTCGAATTGGACATTACGTTCCGCAGCGACGTGATTGGAGACCGCTTCAAGGACAGCGAACAGCTACTAGACGGTGGAAAATCATCCTCTTCTTCAGGCGCCTGCTTATACACGTGACCGTAGATGAAGTCAACTTGGAAAATGTCGCCGCATGGATTCCAAGTTTGAGCATGCATGTGCCCGATTTGGATAACGCCCCCATTCGATTAAACGCCCTCGTCGTCGAGCATGCGTTTGGCACTAGCAGCGACGTCACGCGACGAGTGTCTAAATACTACACACGTCAGCTGTGGAAGCAAGTGCACAAAGTGCTGGGGTCGTTTGACTTTTTGGGAAACCCAGCTGGCTTGCTAGATCATTTGGGCACAGCGGTCAGTCAAACGATGAAACCCAGCCAAGATTTCAAACTCACGCTATTTTAGGTGAGGGATTTGATTGTCGAACCGTTTGAAGGTGCACGGGCTGGAACTGGGATTGCTGGCAGTGGGTTGGGCTTTGGAAAAGGATTGGCCAAAGGCGCCACGAGCTTTGTGACCAATTTCATCGATGGCACGTCGGACGCAACATCGAAGGTGACCGGGACATTTGGGCAAGGCTTAGCGACCATGAGTTTGGACGGCCATTACCAAAAAATTCGCGCTAAAGCTCGACGACGGCATGTTTATGGATTCAAGGAGGGAATTATTCAAGGATCCAAGGAGCTTACGATTGGTATCTCGCAGTCAATATTGACTGATGCTATTTGACGCAGGGTGTATTGCTTGCAGGTATGGTCGAAGGTGTCACTGGCGTGGTGATGAATCCGCTTCGTGGAGCCCAAACTAACGGTCCGATGGGTTTTCTCAAAGGCACAGTGACTGGTTTGCTTGGTTTACCAATGAAACCTGTCGCGGGCGTGTTCGATTTCGCATCCCGGGCAACCCAAGGCATTCGGAATAGATCGGTGCACCATGGCCGTCGAGGGTACACCAAGTTTTTGCTTTAAAAGTGTGCTAACAGTTTGTCTAGACTGCGGCTTCCACGAGTGTTTGGTCGTTTCAACGAGCTCAAATTTTACCGGGAAGAAGATGTCGTGGCACACATGCTTGTTCGCAAAACGGAGACAGACGAGAAGATCATTTATCATTCCCACTTGGACCAAATGGTTCATGTGCATGAATTGGCCGAAGAAGCGCGCGCGAGACAATCGATGGTGCCGCTGCATCGTCAAGTGATGAAAATGCAGCGCTACGAGACGTCTCAAGATGACGTGGAGCGTGGCAAGCGAGCCGTGTATACCGTTGTGTTTACCAAAAAGAGTCTGGGTTTGGAGCTCGAAACGGACTTTTATGGTACGTTTTCCTGCGATCACCCTTATCTTAGTATTTCTTGCCAAAGGCGAGGCAGTCATCATCAAAAATTGCTTGGATCGATCTTCCATCCAAGAAGCGCAAACTACGAGCCGCGACGTCACGTCCAAGCTATTGCAGGCTGGCGATGTCCTGATTCAACTGGGCGACGTAAATGTTCGAAACATTGGGTTCCGTGAAACGATTGCCCTGATCAAAGGGTCGAGTCGGCCAGTGACCCTCACGTTTGAGAGCTGCGACGTGTTTGACGACGACGACGAGTCCCCTGTCGACGTGAAGTACATTTACTCACCCAACGCGGCGTCTGTCGCAACTGCTACGACACACCAGTCTCCACACTCTGCGTCGCTGAAAGTCCGACAAACTCACTGGGTGATTATCACTGACAAGCGTGTGCTGTACATTCAACTGGACAGCGACAGCATCCTGGACGATGCGATCTTGGAGTGGTCGGTTCCGTTGCGTTCGATTCACTCGATTGAAGTGCTAGAAGACGCGATTCAGCTGCATTTGCGAGTTGGTGTGAACAGCATCTTCACCGGCCCACTCCGGCGACCTGAGTGGAAGCACGAAACTCCCCATGCGGTGGAAACGATGAATGTATTTTATCATGCGATGAAGAAGAGCTTTCGCATGAATGCAGACCTGGCCGACGTCCAAGAAGTGTACCCTTCCGATACGTCATTTTCGAGCATACTACGCGTCGCCGTCTCGGGCACGACCAAGCGGCGGCGGTGGTGCGTCTTGAGTCGCAACTGTTTGTACGTATTTGCAATGTATCCTCGCAAGACATTGCGGTTGGTGGTGCCACTTGGTCGGGTGGCGGTCACAAAAGACTCGGCGCTGTCGTGGAAGATTCAATGTGGCGTGCAAAACGAGACGATACCGGTCCTGCAAGTGGATGGTCCGTCCTTGTCGGAGAAAATGGTGGCGGACCTGACGCTGATCACGGAAAAGCCCGAGGAAGTCGAAATGTGGATGTCGGCGCTGCAACATGCAGCCGGCAAGGGCATGCGCCATTCCAAAGGCACGCGTTTCTACGCGGCAACGGGAGCCACGATGCTCTCCATCGGGTGCAAAGAAACCAAAGCGTACGTGGTCGTCCAGCTCGTCGATGCGTTGAAGAAAACCCTCGCGGTGTTCAAGGAAGGATGAGGTGCACAAGCAATCCAGACTAATTAATATCCGAGTGCGCCACATTGTCGCTATTGCCTGGATTTTGTTGAGTGCATCATGCATCCATTAGAGTGTACGTTGCCAGGCATGACTCATTGCTTGTTAAGCACACCCTGTCAATGGTACAGACGAGTACACGTCAAGGCAGGAATTAAGTCAGCCAACGGAGGGCCATCGCAGTCGTTGAATCGTTGGAGGCTGGCGCAAGGGTTATGTGTATGCATGCATTTGTCGATCACACGCCACGGCGAATTCGATTTCAACACATCTGACTCGTCCCTTTGGAATCGTTCCATGACGGGTTGGCTGTCGGAGAAGTTGGTGAGGCGAAGAAGCGTCGGGACCGACGACGGTCAAAATCCTGTTGTCATTCGAAAACTGACCAATCAGAATGCTGGCTGGCACTGGCCACGTTGCGTGGTCGGAAGAAAACGTCGCGATGGAGCGCACTGCTGACACAACTTTGAACGATGTGCGCTGCATTATGATTGCCGGTGGAGCTGGGTTCATGGGGTCAAACTTTACCAGATACATGCTCCAGCGGTATCCCACGTACAGCATCGTTGTGTTTGACAAGCTCACGTATGCAGGCAACACGGACAACTTGGACGAGGTCTGCGAAGACCCAAGGTATGTATTTGTTCGTGGTGACATTTGTGATGCCGACGCTGTGCACACTGCAATCGTGACCCATGGTGTTGACACTATCATCAATTTTGCCGCCGAAACCCACGTCGACAGGTCGATTTTGGACCCGGCGGTCTTTGTCCAAACCAACGTGGTCGGGACGTGCATGTTATTGGAGTGCGCACGGCGGCACAGCCTTCGGCGATTCCATCAGATTAGCACCGATGAGGTGTATGGCCAGGTTCTGACCGACCGTCCGAGCGGCGAAGCCGATGCACTCGACCCGCGAAGTCCGTACGCTGCCACCAAGGCCAGCGCGGATCTCCTCGTGATGTCGTACTTTACAACATTTGGTCTTCCCGTGACCATAACAAGAGGGTCCAACAATATCGGACCTTTTCAGTACCCTGAGAAAGTTGTCCCGCTGTTTACGACCAATGCCATCGACAGCCTGCCGTTACCAGTGTATGGCAACGGCCTTCAGCGCCGCGAGTACCAATACGTGTGGGACCATTGCGAGGCGGTCGACATCGTGCTCCATCACGGCACCGCAGGGGAAATTTATAACGTCGGGACTGGCCAGCCAACGACGAATTTGGAAATGACCGAGCTGATCCTCGACACCCTTGGAAAGCCGCGGCACCTCATTCAACACGTCCAGGATCGACCGGGACACGACCAGTGTTATCAATTGAATATCTCCAAGATGGGCCAGCTGGGATGGCGACCGACGCACTCTCCCCAAGACGCTATCAAGAAAACCGTTCAGTGGTATGTCGACAACGAGTCGTGGTGGCGAAAAGCAAAAGGCGGCAACTTTGTGCAATATTACAATAACCAGTACAGCCATTGCCGTTTGCTACACGAGTAACCCATTGCACGTGTTATCTCGAATTTTGCCAGTGCGAAAATTCGCTCCAACGTTCGTGTCTGCAAGGATCACGTCTCCCATGTGATCTGCGATGGTCGTGCGGCGATACAACATGCATACCAGACGAAGCCAGAGCAATCCAACTAAACACTAAAATATGGTTGAGATTTCGCTGAACAACCTAGAACCTCCCATGACATAGGTCTCGACGGATATGGACGTACAAAAGCATTTCACGGCGCTGGATGCGACTGCTACTGCAACGACAGTCATAAATACCACGAGACTGACTGCTGTCGGAGTGGTCAAGTCGTGAACTGACGAGACGGGTGGTCCTCCGCGAAGGCCAACCGCCGACACTTGCAGCAGCACAGCAATTAAAACCAAAACGGACGCAAAAACAACCCCCACGAGCGCCACGGGAAGCCCATACGTCTTTCGACAGAGCGAAAAGTCGCTACGAGCATGATGCCACAGTCACGTTTTCGGGAAGGATTGGCCACGGTTTGGCGAGACATCTGAGTTACCTGGGATGGATTCTCGCGCCGTTGCATGAAGCATCCACAATATAAAGCATGGCATGCACAACCCCTGCGAGGAGAACAAATAGCTCGACAACCTACAAGGTCCAATCGTTTCTGTGATTGCCGCGACGTGGGTTACCTCTGAAACGTGTACAACATACGCGACCACGCCGGCTGCCAGCGCCGCTGCCAACGATAATGCATGGACAGTGCGCAAGTAGCGCGTGTTGGAGAACGCTGTGAACGCCACCAATTGCAGCACAACAGCACCTCCGCAGACGAGTCGGGGGGTGTCGGTGGCGCTACAAGCACGAGAATACTAAGGATGACAGTGGGAAAACGCCGCACCTGGACGCAATAAACAAACAGCCGAGACAGAGGGACCCCAAGTATCCCTAGAGCAAGTGAGCGACGCCAAGGGCTGTTCACGGTGACGGCACTCAACGTACAGCGACGTGAACCAGGAAGGAAATGCCGCAATGGAACGACGTTTCCGACCCTTCTTCAGGGTGAATGTCAATCGCGTCAACCTATTCAAAAGGCGTGCGTGACAAAGGGCAGAAGGAAGGGGGGGAAGGAACCTGTCCACAAGTGAGTGTTGCTGTAGCTGCTCGAAATGATTCGTGTGTGAAGTAAGCGCTGTACAAGGTCGAGTTAGAGGTGTATGTGTAATCCTTGCCTTACAAAAGCTTGTAGGGGTACGCGAGCGGAGTTCTCCACCTACTCAACCACGTTAGTGGCAGAACTTCGTCGCATTCGCCGGCGTACGTGCATATAATGAGCATCGTGAACGTGCCAACCCACGAGAGTCGCAGGAGCTGCTTGTCGTTGCAGCATTCGAAGGTCCATCGATCCATTGCCGCCATCTCCAGCCGCGACGACCAAGCAGTCGGTCGCACCCTTGCACTTATCCTTCCAAATTCCACCGCCGTCAACCCTTGCTCCGTTGTTCGAAATGTGGTTTCGATGGGATATTGGCGGGTTTCGTGTGTTGGCTGGTCATGACGTTCTATTCTGTCGTTTCCATGATCGAAACACGCAAGCGCTCGCCCGGTCGTCGATGGCATGCTGCACCTGTTGACTGCTTCGTACATCGACGTGGTGCGGCCAGTCCCGCCGCGTTGTTCGCGCGCTTACTCTGTCCAGGCCGCCTCCACCATGAAACAAGTGAAACAGCCAAGCCAGGTCGTCCGATCGCTACGACATAAAACGTCCTTACCCCAACACGTTGGCGCATGTCGAGATTTCAATGTCACCGACGCTCAGCGCCGGTCGGTCAGGAAGCAAGGAGACCGCTGACAGGCTTCAGGACGACCAAGCCACCACGCGGAGGGTGGTGGCTTCCCCCCTGCAACCAGGCTTTTTATGAATTCAACATCACCAGTGCAAGTTAAACTGTCATGAGGCCAGACGACTGGGCTTGCCCTGTCTAGCATAAGGACGGGCTGCCGCACATTGGGCCTCTGTGTGTGCGCTAGCACCTAGAGCGGCTCGTCGCTTCCGTCGGGCCACCTGGGTGCGCGATGGGAGAGAAGTGCGGATGGCCGCTCTTCACAATCTAGACCATGCAATGTGATGAAGGTTTCAGGCGCACGTGCTGTGACAGAATATGGCAACTAGCTGTCCATTGGCAAGGGTGCCATGTCCGTGAATTGTCCGAGCAGAAGTCAGGCAAACTTGCGAGGAGGCCCAGATGCTTCAAGCCGAACGATGGAGGCTGCGACCAACGCGCTCTGCTACCCTCACCATAATGCCAAGTTCCGCGGACATACATGATATCATGGCGCGAACATGCCGACGACAGGCATATCGACGCTGTTCATGCTGCGTGTTGTAGATCATGCTCCGCTAACCGCGCAGACGTAGGCCCACTTGTCAAACAAACGGAAAAGCAGTTTCCGCCGTCATTGTTGGTGGTCGGACAACGAGATCATTTGTGCTTCCCCATCCTGATTGCACCATCGGTCGCCGCGCGTCGGACGTAACGAACAATTTGCTGTCCAAAATCGCGTGGCTGCGCCTGCCGTACTTCCTCATCAATGTGCGATCGATGCGTCATCCCAATGTAGGCATCCTTCGCTGGTGAACACGACAGTGACATTATTCTGGCCTCCCTCAAGCGCATGCAACCCTCTTTGCGCTACATGCCGCCTCTCGTGTAGTCGCGGCCGAGGCATCTCTGGCACGCCACCTTCACAGCCTTCCACGCGAACATGCGTCCTTTCGTGAGCTCTCGGAACGTATTTGCGAAGGGATCGGCGACGAAGCCATTTATCCGAACCGTGCTTTTGACCACCAACACGAATGCGTCGTGCCACAATTACATCCGCCTCGTGTCGCTCCTGAACAAGTTCATGGTGATGTCTGGGCAGTGGTCGAGAGCGATCGACACCACAAGATCATCGACTGCTTTGTTTTCGCACGTGTGGACGTGAAGCTATAAAATGTTATCACTACATCTATCGAGACTCGCTCGTTTCACACGACATGACAGTGTCCACGTTTAGTGGACACTGCAGCGTCTGTTCATTGTGTACCTGCTGGCTCCAATGCATGCCCGAGACTTCAAGGCGAAGGACTTCTTTGTGAACGATTTCACACTCTTGGACTTTGGTACGAGCCGCGAATTCACGATGGGCTACAAGATGGCGTCCGTGATCGGAACGAATGTATCGCGCATGAGATATCCTTCATGACGTCCAGTCATCCGAGGAAGCCAGTATTTAGTCGATGTTGATCTCGGCACTGGACACGGTTGACGGCCAGTATTCGACGATGCATCGTGGACTCTCGACGCAAGGCTCGTCCCGCGTCGACAAAACCCAACGAGTTGATGGTCGTGGCTGGTGACGTGCGGCCCGCGAGTGTTGCAACTTGATGGATGCGTCCATTCGCCTATGCGTCGCGTACTCCCTGGCGACCAGTTCGACGTGTAAACGAATCTATATTGTGCTAATTGCATTGGGTGTTTTGAAACACGAGAGCTGTCGACTCGCCCGCTTCCATTAAACAGGAGGGTCTTGCTGCCTCGTGTGCTTTTGCTCTTGGAGGAGAAGCCGCATCATATCCACCAACCTCACGACTCCTACAAATAGGCGTCCGATCCATCCAGAATAGTAGTGTACGAACCGATGTGTGGCTGTCCGTCGTCCACAACGTACAATCGAGTGAGGCGCTGCGTGTAAAACGTTTGAAGCGCTTTTGCGACGGACGTGTTGGAATGGATGGTCGTGGGGGGCTTGGTCTGTGACAGTCAACGAGTGCGTCAACCCACCTTCTTATCATACTGTCCCAGACGCACCTTCAACACATGAACGATGGGAAAGACGAGGTTGCTAAAATGGGGGAGGCTCACGGTGGGGGTGATCTCGGCGGGTAAGGTCACAGGAAAATCCACGGTGGCCACAAAGTGGAGTTTGGAAGGCCAGCTCTCGACAAGCTCGACAATATCCTGCCATCTGCGACCGCATCAGGACCGAACGACGCGTGCAACGAGCCATACGCAAACGTTGAATAGCCCTCGTCGTTATCATTGACAAGCAGCATGCCAGACATGTGCCGCGCTTGCAGCATGGAAAACGCTTCGTACATGCTCGCGGTTGCCCGGTGCATGCTGAGCGGTTTGAAGATGCAGCCCACGTTGGCCACTGACCAGTTTTGCTTTCCGTCTGGCATATCCACGTCAAGTCCCACAGGTCGTCGACTTGAGCATCTTACTCAGCATCGTCAGATCTTCGAGCATGAATCGGACCACGTCAAATGGACTCAACACGCCGACGATGGGGCTTGGATGCTTGGGACTGTGGGCGATCGGAACGAAAAATTCGTCTGGCATATCGAAACGAGTCGGGATCCAGACGGAGAACAAGCGAGGAAGCGTACACATGGCAAAGCGATGAACGAGGTTGAACAGAACGTCGTCCCCGTACGCCATGCGAAGGCCGTGAGGGGGCGTCCCGTCGCCCACAAACTCGTTGCTTTTGCGTGCTAGGAGGAGAACGTCGCGCAGTGGCATCGAAGCAAATTTTCGCCCGGCATCGGCAATTTCGGCCTCCATTTTGACCAACTCGATGTCTGGTGCTTTGGACATGTTGACCATGTACGAGCCCGTGGATTTGCATGTGACGTCGAGGGCGGGCAAGACTTCCAGCAAACACCTACAAAAGAAATCGTCGGTGGCGCGCAGCATGGAGAGATGTACGGTCGCGAACGACCATGGCAAGGGGAGCGCACCTGACAATCGTTTCAAAATCGAGAAGGCCGCAATACACGCGATCACCCGTTTTATTCAACCGATTGCGTTCGTAGACAAGGGCCATGGGTTGTTTTCGAAGCTGAAGCTCTTTCAGCGCGAGAAAACACTGCAAATCGTCGGGCATGTGCACCACGTCGTGGTTGTACCATGTTTGGCCCCCTACGTCTCGAATCTACACGGCACGTGATCGAGTCCCATGTGATGAGACTGGGACAACTTACTTTGGTCGCCCAAAGAACGGACGGGTCGTGAAAACTCTCGGCAGCGACGCCACTCGCGGCAATATCGTCGTCGAGCAGCAGCTCTGCATTCGAAAAGAACGTCAAGGCCTTGTCCACTGTGACCAGCCCCGTGAAGAGAGCTTGGAGCTCTTCCAAGAACGAACACACAAACGGGTGCGTGAGAGAGAATTCAATCGCTTCCTTGAGCGTGACAAACTGCTTCGAGTCGTCCTGCGCTCGAAGGGCGCCCTACAGTCGAGTTGGGCGGTCGAGACTGTCGCGATGGCGTCTCAAACGGGACGTACCTCCATGGCGCTTGTAACTTCCGTTGACGGGGGCTCCGACAGGCGCAGCATCCTTGTGACAGCGCCGACGCAGTCCTTGTAGATGACCAGCCTTGCACTGGTCTCGATGACTAGAGAGGGGAGGAGCTCCATGTGACAAGAGCGGGCGATTCGCAGGCACTTTACAGTTTTCGTGGTTTGGGCACACATACATGCGAAAGATAAAGAACAGCTTGCGTTTGATGTCGACGTTGCGCAGGGCGAGGCAAATTGCGACGAGGACTTCGAATCCATTCACGCCCGTTTTGCCATGGACCACCGTCTCAAACAGCTACCGAACATGCCAAAGTGGTTGCGACGGCATCGAGGCGTGTTGTACCGCATAGTGGGGAACAGTGTCTTGCAGCAGCATCCCAAACACTTCGTCAAACTCGTTTTGGGTCAATGCGCGACTCGAGTTGGCTTCGTCCACGTAGATTTTCCAGCATTCCTCAACAGTCTTGAGCGACTGGGTCGTGTACTCGGTCACAAGGGGCCGAAGATGTTCGTCGGCGAGGCCATGCGACGACAACGTGGCCCCCATGACGAACGAGTCGAGGCACGAGTCGTGCCACTTACAGTTACACAATCTAACCGCTCGGATATGCTGCACGCCTCAAGAAATCGGTCACTCGTCAACCTTGTGGAAGGCGTGCGTTGTGCTTTCGCGAGGTTAACGCTGCAGTGGCGTGTTCGTTTCTAGGTAGTGCAGGCGCCGCATTGCTCGAGTTTTTATCCTTTGAGTCCAGGTACTGTCTGTAGCTACACCGCACACATTCGCACTGCAGCGCTGAAGAATGGCAACGAATGGAGTGCCCATCGAGGAGACGGTTGCGCTGTCTTCACTCTCTGATGCTTGAGGGATGTGGTGCTCGGACTGGAGTGAGGTGGTGTCGCTAACCCGCTAACTTAATACCCTTTGGCAATGCATACGGTCGAGTCGGTCAAATTGCAGTGATGAGGGTCGCCGTGGACGACCAAGAGATGATGCGCGTGGAAGTGGTCGATGTAAACTACTACATGGCAAAGCCACTACCAGCACTCGCGATCCCTTGTTTGCCACAGGGTCCTTGCTACCGACGCGCTCGGGTTGTTCCAGTCGTTCGAATCTTTGGCGCAACACCTGCAGGACAAAAGTGCTGCGTGCACGTGCACGGGGTACACGAGCTTGAAATTTCCGCCCACATCGCTTGATGTAACCAAGGGATGTAGATCTTTCCTTACTTTTACATGCGTTGCGAGAACGATCATGCATTTGAGTCCGTCGACGAACTGGTCGCCTTGCTTCCGAAGATTGCTCAAGATATTGAGGCTGCCGTGCGGACCCTGTCCCAGGCAAATGGCAAGGCGCCACAAGCAGCTACCATGGCCGTACATGCTAGCAAAGCTTCTCATCGTCCGCACACCATCACAATCGCCAAGGTTGGGAATGCCCACAACGGTGCAGTCGAAACCTCATCAATATTCAACTTGTAGCTGGCCGTCGTGACAGGTGTACCGTTCTACGGCTACCACTCGTCCGAGGCGCTGTTCGTCAAGGTTTTCATGTACGACCCCGCGATGATGAGCCGAATTGTGCAGGTTGTCGAGAGCGGCCTGGTCACGCAGCGCACATTTCAGCCGTATGAGGCGCACATCCCGTACCTTCTCCAAGTACGTCCATACTCCTTCGCCATCAAGAGGGACGACAAGGTTGTGTCGGATGCGCCAGGTCTTTGCAGATTACCACATCGAAGGAATGAATTATTTGATTGCCCGTGATTTCAAGGTGGGGGCCTCGATTGTCCAAGTGGATCGTTGACTTGGTCTCGATAGTTTCGCCGGCCACTGCCGCATGCACAACCTCACTTGTCATCAGACAACAGTACGATTTGATGCATGCCGTATTGCGACCGACCGTCGACGACCTTCTTGAGTAGATGCGGTGTGGCTGGCCCCACCGAGTGCAGGGACAACGTTCGCTGGGCGGGAAGCGCCAGTTGTCTCGAGCTCGTCTTGGAACGGTCGAACATCCGTCTGCAGTTTAGAGCTCGATGTGTCGAGCCAATGCATCTTGAACCCCACCGGTGCCATGTCGGACAGCCAGTGCTACGTGCCATCGCTGGCACCTCTTTGGGAGGTGCGTCGGACTATCCAGGATTCTAGATTCAACACCATCGTCCATTCGACTCTCTCCAGGAGGAAAAACTCCGCCGGCAAGCTGCCGGTCTCCATGGCACCCCCGATGCACCTTTGAGCATCCCGCGCCAAGTTGGCGGGACCCCCGACGAACAACGCAACGAGGCGTCCCCGCTGTCGCAATCCGACTTCAACCAGCAGATGTGGGCGTCATTGGAGTCGATACTTGGCAAGGTCAAGGCCGCGACGGACGCAAGTAACGACGTCAGCACTGGAATCACTGCGTCCTCTGGTTTCGAGTCCACGCTGCTGTCCCAGCAGCAATCGCCACACGAATCCATCCATCCCATGCTTACATACAGTCAGCTGGACGATGGGGACCTACCGAACGAAGACTACAAAGAGATTGAAAATGCAGAGCTGCTCGCGTTGTTGGCGATCCTGCAGAATACAGGCACGGAAGGCGACATGTTGGACGCCCAGCGAGAAGGGTGGAATGAACATTGTGACGATGAAGAATGTGACCTGGAGGGCCAAGAGGACGATAACGAAGGCAGCGACATCATGGCGTCCCAGCAGAAACTAGACAACCCCGATGACGATGACAAGCCGTGGTGGGAGGCGCAAGACGGCGGGCGCCTCGAACCGATTGCCCATGAAGTGGTGGAAGCCCCTGTCGACAGTGACAATGTCATTGAAGACATCACAGAGTCGCCAAAAGCGACACCACCGGTGCGCTGCAGTGACTCAGGCACTGCTTCAGGCGTGTATAAGTTTGCCGCCGACCCCCCCCTTGTGCATGATGTCTTGACGGGCGGCTGGACCGAGGTATGTTTGGTGGTGTCCATGTATGGTGTACATATCAAAGTCCTCGTACGATGACAGCAGAGATCCTATTTTTCAAACCCAACACCCGTAGATGCCAATGGTACACTACAGCTGCGACGATGACGTACCTGACAAGCCCGTTGTCTTTGCTGGCCGCCGCGTAGCATTTCACAAACACGGGTTAGCGCGCCTTCGAAATTACCCTGAAGGCGCGTCAGGATCAAGAACCCCCACGTCGCGACGAAAGATCCAACGTGTTCGAACACCTCTTCGTCCTCCCCCCACCACGGCGGAATTGCGGGCAGACAGAGATGGAGCGTTGCCGGTATGTATCGAGTTGGGACAGACGTGAACTGGTTGTGGATTCTAAATGCACTCGTGCGATCGGTGTAGGCAAAGAGATCGTCGTGGCAAGCGTCCCAGCCAGCACTTCGAACGGCACCAAGCATCGTCCACACGTCGCATGTCACCATACTGTCGGTCGAACTGCACGTCAACACGCGGGAGGCCCTGCTACCAGACCCAGCCCACGACGCGGTCGTCGCGATTGGGTACACGTTGGAGGCAAATGAAGGCAGCACGTGCATTTCAGAGACCGGACTTCTCTTGGTCGATGCAGCGGACGATGCCACAGCTCGTTCGAAGCAGTTCTTGGCCAACCGCATTGTGACTGTGCAGACCGTGCTGAGTGAAGCCGCGCTGTTTGTGGCGCTGGACCGGCTCGTGCATACATGGGACCCTGATTTTCTTGTTGGTTTTGAAGTGCAGCAAGGATCGTGGGGGTACCTTATCGATCGGGCCACGATGCTGTCGCCGCCAGTACGATCCCATTCCCTCAATTGCATCATGTTATTCCTGACTGCCTCTACATCAGGTGAATTTGATTCAAACTCTGTCCAGGTTACCGCTGGCGCCGATGGACTCACGAAACTCGTTCATGCCATCCAACGCATTCGACGGACAGCGTACGCGGCGGGTTGGACTGAAGCTTGGACTTGTTGATGGTGTTACGTAGCCGCGAAGATTGGTACCGAATGGGGGATGAAAAAGGCGTCCGGAATTTGGATGCACGGTCGGCATATCTTAAATCTATGGCGCTGCGCTCGCTCCGAGGTAGAGGGGTGCTTCCTACCCAAACAGGGTCCGTCCAAAGTTGGCAAGTACTTTTCTCCACTGGCTAGTTCAAACTCGCCCGGTACACGTTTGAATCGGTCGTGGCGCACGTGTTGAAGCGACGGGTTCCAGTGTACTCGTTTCAAGTCCTTTCCCAGTGGTTCCAAGCGAGTGGGTCCGTGCGATTGCGAGCGCTTGAGCACGTCGTCACCAAGACAATGCTCAATGTGTCGCTGCTCGATGCCATGCAGCTCATCACACGGACCAGGTACGATCCTTACCATGTTGAAAGCAATTCTTCCTATCTGGTGCAGTGAAATGGCTCGACTGTTCGGCATTGACTTTTTCTCCGTGCTCTCTCGTGGGTCGCAATATCGAGTCGAAGCGGTAAACATTCGTGTGACGAAGCGGTTCAATTACATCATGATCTCCCCCAACCGACAGCAAGGTCGATCCACAGTTCCACAAAAGATCCACAACATAAGTGCCGTTGTAGTCGCAGCGCAGCCCCCCATGGAGTGCATCCCCCTCGTCATGGAACCGATGTCTGCTTTCTACGGCGACCCAGTGGTAGTTCTGGACTTTCAGGTGAGATCGAACTTCTGGTACCCTCTTCTCATGACGTGCGCAGTCTCTGTACCCATCCATGATGATTGCGTACAATATTTGCTACTCCACGTGCCTCGGGCGCCTGAAGAATGGCATGGACGACGAGCTCGAGACTGTTTTTGGCGCCGTTTCGAACTACGTTGTCGACACGAAGGTAGACAAAAGAGACCGCCGTCTTCGTTTCGTCGCGTCGTGAGGGGCCATGACGTGGATGCAGGGTCTTCTCGAGTCGGGACTCAACACAACGATCACCCCAAATGGCGTGTTGTTCTGTCCAAAGTCCCAACGCCAAGGCGTGATGCCGCTCGTGTTGTCGGAAATCCTGTCGACCCGCATCATGATTAAGCAAGCGATGAAAGCTGTACGACATCCTTCTCGTCCCGAACTTTGTTCATCAAGGAAACGTCGTAGACGACGGATCGCCAACTGCGTCGTGTGCTCGATGCGCGGCAAATGGCGCTCAAAATGATCGCCAACGTCACGTACGGATACATGGCGGCCAGCTTTTCTGGTCGCATGCCATGTGCGCAGCTTGCAGACGCCATCGTGCAGGCATGAGCACCTTTCCTCGTTTGAGAACGAAGGACTGAGTCGGAACTGGCTGTATGTAGTGTGGCCGCACCACGCTGGAAGCGGCCGTGAAAACAGTCGAGTCCCATGCGGCATGGCACGCCCGCGTCGTGTATGGAGATACCGACAGTCTTTTCGTCCAACTGCGGGGGCGAACGCTCGAGCAAGCGCTGCGCATCGGTCAGGAAATTGCAAACGTAGTGACGGCACAAAATCCAAAGTTGGTCGAGGCGCAGGAAAACCACTCTCATGACTATGTCTAGACCAGTGTGTTTGAAGCTCGAGAAGGTGTACATGGGCTCCTTCCTCGTCTCCAAGAAGCGATATGTTGGGCTCAAGTTCGAATCCATTCACGACAAAGGCCAGCTCGATGCCAAAGGCATCGAAACGATACGGCGCGACTCGTGCGGCGTGGTACAGCACCCGATGCGCCATTGGCTTCGACTTCTCTTTGCCACCCGTGACCTTTCCGCATGCAAGAAATACCTCCAACGGTACTGGATTGATATGCACGACGGAAACATTCCGCTCCGGCACTACATCTTTGCCAAGGAAGTTCGCCTGGGCACGTATGCAGGGTACTCGTCATGGCTCGAGCACTGCCGCTGACAAATTGCGTTGTAGCCAAGGTCCCCCCGGCGTGTTGGTGGCGAAGAAAGCAATGGCAAAAGATCATCGGGCCGAACCACGATATGCAGAACGAGTGGCATATGTGGTCGTCCGAGGTCCGCCAGGAGCAAGGTTGATGGACCTGGTGGTTGCTCCCGACGAAATGGTAGCACTTCAAAAGCATTCGATCAATATCGACTACTACGTCACCAAACAAGTACGCTTCGCCAAAGAATTGGATATTTGGTGAGCTGTCATCTTGGCTCCGTTAGATGTTGCCAAGTTTTGAGCGGCTGGCGATTCTCATGGGCGTGGATGTCCGACAATGGTACAACGTCCTGCCTCGGAAAGCAGAGCGTGCGACTGGTGGGCCGGCCAAGTCGATGACGCGAATCGACGCATTTTACTCGAGCCAGCACTGCCGCGTTTGTGACACAAGGAGCTTCCACCGAGGAATTTGCGCCGAGTGTCGAGCGGCCCCGGGACGGACCCACCTGGCAGTGCGATCCCAATTGGGTCTATTCGACGCCGAACTTGCGTCGTTACGTCAAGTGTGTGCGCAGTGCATGGGGTCGTCGTTCGGCGGGTCGTGGGACCGCGAGTCGATGGCGTGCCGCAACATGGAATGTGCCGTGTGGAATGCATGGCTCCCGGCGGCCGTGGCGAGGGAATCGTGGACGGCATGTTGCCAATCCATAGAAGTTTGATATAAAAACGATTAACACTACCAAAACGTAGCAAGACGGGATGATAACTCGCTCCACTGTCACTTGACGAAAGGAACAGCAGCTCCAGTTTGTGGGCTCTGTCAGTGGAGGTGTACGTGCCACGGGGCTGTCCGCCTACGCGTCATACTTGGCAGGGCGGCCGTACGGATCGCCATATTGCGGGTTGCCGTACTGAGGCTTGCCGTAGATCTTGTGCTTGATAGCCTTTGCCTTGTTGTCGGCACACTGGCGAATCAAGTCGTTGAGGGCGGTGTGGAGCACGCTGTAAATGTCTCGAGTAGACGGGCATGTGTCTTCCCCCTCGATTTCAGCGCGTTCGTCGGCCAAGTGGCGGCCGTACACGAGCGAGATCGCGTCGTCTTCCGTCGCCCATTGCGGGTACACGAGGGTCAAGAAGTCGACGATTTCGCTTTCGGCGAGGCAGAGGTAGCTGCGCTTGGAGAGCAGGTAGTTGTACGTTTGAACGAATTGGTTGGTCGTGATGTCTTCTGTCGTCAAGTAGTCGTCGTCGATGCATTTGGTGACTGCGTCCGATTCCGCCTTGAGCGTTCGAGGCGGCAACGACCAGTCTTTGTCCGAGTTGAAGGTCGGGTAGCACTTGGACAGGTCGCCGTGGTTGTTGGCGCGGCACGCATGGAACGCACAGTAATACAAAATGCCAAACCCTTCCAGGATGGGCTGTTCGTGGACCCCAGCGCTGCGGACGGCGATTTCGGCGATCGATTGCGGGCGGCGCAGCGCCGACGTATCGCGCTCAATGTAGTGGACGGAATCGTACAGACCAACGAGGGTGCGGTCCGTCGTGTAGTCCGCGTTCTTGCAATAGCGGTACGCGCGGTCCTTGAGGGCTGCGAGAGCGGCGCTCGACTTGAAGTTGGAGTACTTGTTCTTGGGATTGAACACTGCACCACCATCGGGCACGTTCATGCCTGTCCAGTAGTGCGTCGTACTGGGGATGTTAAGGTACAAGTACGCGCCAGAGGAGGTGGGGGACGGGATGAGGTGGTTCGGGTTGGCGCACGCAAATCGGTCGCCGATCGTAAACGCCGCGAGGCCGGACGCTTCGCCGCTCGTGTAGTCTTGCAGGTAGACCGTTTTCTTGTCGCTCGGGCTCACGTAGAACGGGGCGTTCGGGTTGTAGCCAGTGTTGGCCGACGCGTCGAATGACCGGTACAGGTTGGGGTAGTCGGCTCCGGCGGTCGGGTTACACTTGATCACTTCCTTGATGAAATCGTGCAGTTTGCGCAGGTACAACGTGGGGCCTTCGACCGGGTTGTTGCACGCGTCGGCAGCGTAGTGTTCGATGAAGTTGATGCGGATGTAGTTTTCCGTCAAACACATGACAGTCGCCGTCGTGATCGACACGTACGCGCTCTGGAGGCACTTTTCCTTCAAGTAGTCTGGCGTAATTTCGTAGGGTGCTTCCGACGGGGCCGCCGTCGCCGGTGTGCCATACCCGCCTTCTTCAGGCTTCTTGGTGGGCTTGGGAGCGGTGGTGGCCATCGGTTCAGATATTGGGTGCTTCTTGTAGCCAGGCCCGTAGTAGTCGTCATTGTACTCGGAGGGCTTGGGGGTGGGCTTTGGGGGTTCGCCGCCACAAATGCCATCGACGTTGGCGCTCAATGTGAAGTGCAAGGCCAAACATTGGTCCAGAAAGTAATTGGTCAAACTCTTGCGACCGCATGAAGTCCAGGGGGCGCCCGTGAGGAAACAATGGTAGTCGCCCAACTTGGGGACCTTTAAGATAGTCGGAGCGTCTGGTTGCGTGAAGTAGGTGTATGGGAACGGGATTTCAGTGTCCTTCGCGTAGTGGGCCGTCCACGGCTCGTACACGGGGGACGGGTACGTGTGGTAATCGTCGTCGTCGTAGTCGTCACCATGAATGTTGCCATAGCCAGGTTTGGTGGGCTTCTTGTTCGGTTTGCCATAGTTGACCTTGGCAGGCTTGTAGTCGTCATCTCTGTAGCTAGGCTTTGTCACGGGCTTCTTGCTGTAGCTAGGCTTGTTTACGGGCTTCTTGCCGTAGCCGGGTTTGTTGTTGCTGTACGAGTCATTGTCATGGTCGTTGTCGTTGTAAGATTTGGGCGTTTTGCCGTACCCACCCTTGCCGTACTTGTTGTAGGTAGCCTTGCCACCATACGAAGGCTTGCTGTAGTAGCCACCTTCGCCAAACGAGTCGTTATCGCCACCTTCGCCGAACGAGTCGTTATCGCCACCTTCGCCGAACGAGTCGTTATCGCCACCTTCGCCAAACGAGTCGTTATCGATAACGCCACCGAACGAGCGTTTATGGTTAAATTCGCCGAACGAGTCATTTTCGTCATCTTCTTCAAACGAGTCGTTTTCGTCCCTTTCGCCGAACGAGTCGTTGTCGTGAAGTTCGCCGAACGAGTCGTCATCGTTGTCAACTTTGTTGAAGCGGACAGCGGCGCCTTCGTGGGTGTCAGCCAAGATGGTTTTGATGCCTACTAACACTGCGAAAAGGTACGCTCCCTTCATGGTCGTGCCTCGTTGAACGTGTCAAGCAAATTGTGCAATGAACTATTGTTCGAGCGTGCGTCGGAAGCGCCTGCGTCCGTTTCAACCAAACTTTAGTCGCCAATCTCGCTTGGTTGCAATGTTTGGCACCCAATCCCGTGCATCAACCCGGCGACTTTTCGGCTCGACAGTGTGCGAAACCACTCCAGCCACGGGCCAATCATATGCCACTGTGTCCCTTTGGTGGCCAATCAAAACGATTCTTCTAATACGAAAAGTCACCTCCAGCTACAACCTCCTTGCTCCTGGCGGCCGGCACTCGGCCCGTGGAATGCCCAACCATGATCGCGTGTGTGGCAGCACCGTGGTGTAAAATTCAAGTTAACGAGCTGACCACGTCGTAAATGGTGAAGCGAGGGGGCTCCAACCCGACTTTGCACGACGCCTCTCGCCGGTTACGTAGATCGGTTTCGTAACCTCCGACGGATACGCTGACTGAATGCCACAACGGTGGTGGCGTGATGGCCATGGGCAAAGCAACCAAGGAACTTGTGCAGGACTACGTTTGTTCTCTTAAGCTGAAAAGCGTACACCCCAATAGTCGAACAACGATATGTAGCAAATCCAAAGCAGATATAAGGGGCAAGGGACGATAAGAAGTATGGAGATGTTGGACAACAAAGACAAGAAGTTTGTGGATTTCGACGACAACAGCGCACTTCATTGGGGGCAAGAAAGCATTGAATCCTGCCAGGAACAATGCCAAGTGCTAGAGTACCAACCAACGCGGACAGCATCATATGTAGTTACTGGAGTAGAACCTCTCCGTTGTCTACAGGATGGATATTTCATGATCAATGGCGATTCTTCTCGAACAGGTCGATTCGCTGCCATGCTTCCCGACTTCCAGTCGTGGCGTACTGCAAAATACATTGCCGGACGTGCAGGGGGAGTCTTTGAGCCGTTTGCGTCGTTCCACACACGAGCGCGAGGCACAAACTTTCGAGGAGCGACGCTGGCGCGATGCTGCCATGCCATCGAATCGTTTGGAGTCGCAGATTCGACACGAGCCATCGAATCAACGACAACGGCTTGGTGACTAAAACCTTCTTGGACACGCGGGACGTGCGTCCATCGCGAGCCACGTACCACCAGTGCTCGGCATCCCACAATGTCATGGCACGATCGTGGGTGCGACACTGCCACTGAATGTACTCGAGACACCCGTCGTACCCGTCATTCCCTGGTGCTGGCCTCGCTCGACTGCACACCCTTGCATTCAGGACTTCTTGCGGAAAAAATGGACGCAGAGTATGCATGACCACCTACGATACAAACAGCACGTCACCTTCGATCAAAACTCGACACTCGACGCACTTCGTTGTGGCCACAGGGCTTTCCATACAGTCCTCCCCATTGCTGCTTGTCGGAGGGCTCAGGGTTTGGAGCCCACGGGTCGGTGGTACTTAAGTTGGCCCGAACGACCAACGATGTCGCATCTTTCGTCGCCCCATGCCGCACATGCCCATCCCACGACCCACCGAATTCCCGGCCGTCCGCGGTATCCAGCCATTGAGTTTGCGCCGACAACCTGGTGTTATGGATGGACATGCCTGTCGCGGCATTTTGGGCCACGAGGCCAACTGCGAGCAGCTTTTCTTTCATTTTGGCGAGGTTGACAGCTCCGACGGCGTCCAGGGGGGTCGCGAGATGGATATACAGTTTCTCAGACAATGCTTGCAGCTTTTGCTGCGTAGGAGTCAGTTTAACACATTTGGAGGACTTGGACGCAGCGTCGGGGACGTCTAGCCCAGACGCGTTGGCGAGTTTCTGGACCCATTGCGCATCGTGGTCGGTGGGCTGGGTTTCTTGTTGCAACTCAAAGATGACCGTGGCCAAGTTGGCCCGCGACGTGGCTTTCTGGAGCAAGGGCTTGGCGACGTCTAATGGGACGGAGGAAGGCGGCACCGCACCGGGAGCCAGAATGGCATATCCCCACGGCGGTGGGGTCCCGTGGACGTGAATGGCAACGACTACACTGGAGTGTGAATTAGAGGACACCATCGGTGCAAAGTGCTCCGTCGTGACAACAATCCCTTCGTCAGTCGACTGAAATTTCTCCAGAAGGAGCTTGCGCATCGAGGACGACGTCTTGGAGTGAATTGTCGAGACGGAGAACCCCAGCTGCTTCAACGCCCCACCAACGATTTGTGGAGTGAGTTGACCTGACGGCTTCGTGGGCAGGGCAACAATAGCCCGGCGGATTTTTTTTGTTTCGAGGAGGTAGTACACCACCCCTAATACATCTTCGTCTCGAACGAGGACGTGCTGAAGCGGTGGTGTATTCGGTTCAATTGATGGAGAAGCTGCTGATTGAGGTGCGGTTGACCGGGCTGTGGCATCCACCAACGAGGTGTTAGTCATTGAAGCTCCGCCGGCTTCAAGCACCGCTCGTTTGTGTTTCTTCCCTTGTTCATGCATTGCTTTCGCTCCTGTCGTTACGGGAATGCGGCACACAGTACACACATACATCCCGCTCGGCTTGTCAGTATTTTTGCTGCTAACTTCGCTCTTCTTCGACGGTTGACTCGTCGGCAGCTTCGCTCCAGGTTTCACCTTTCCATCGTCGTTGGACGCCCTCTGTTTCTTTGCCAGTGGCGCACTAGGTCTGCAGGCAACATCAGTTCATATCGTTTTACTGGTAGATCAAAATACTTGTTCATTGAGCGAAGAAGTGCCGGATTCACCACTACGAGACTGCCGCTGGACGCTGGCTTGGCATCGGGGCGAGGTCGCTTTGACTTGTTGCCCTTGGCCATGTTCTGTCAATGCGCACGATTGGTGTGATGTCCGGATAAAGAGAAATTTATCCGCCATTCGCTATTGGCCAATTAAAACGCTGAATTTCAATTCATTTGCCCAATCAGCAACAAGTGCACTTCAACTTACGACGCCACATGTGGCAGCCGCCATCGAGCGCGCCATGCGAGCGTCAGTACAAGATATAGATTTGCTTCTCGATCGCATGGTTTTCATGCGTATTGGCAGCCCCTTGTTGTGCCTACCATCCGTATTTTGTACTTACGAGCAGCGACAGCTTCATCCTTGTGCAGGAGCTGCAGCTGGACTAGCTGGTCTGCCTGTCGTCCACCTTGGTGCGCATGATGAGTACTGTTCAGTCGAATCCAGTAAGGAAGAGAATCCAATACACCCTGCTAAGTGATGTCATCGTGAACACGGAGCTCTTGGTCGACCTCATATCGATCCGTCGACGTGAGATGCAAGTCGATGCGTTTCGCCACGGTTGTGTTGGCCATGCCAAAGATTCATTTGCCAACGCTTTACGCCACACGGGTACGAAGCCATCGATGTTCGGTGGTCATACACTTCGTCACTCACCCTGGAGTCGGTATTGACAACGACACATGTCATGTCACTGGCCCTTGCGCAGCTTCGAAACAGATCGTCGTGGCGCCATCTGCCAATTGTTCCCGCTGCAAAGCACAACTGGATTCAGATTCATAAGGCGACATGGATCCAATTTGCCTTGACGCCTTTCACGTCGGTGTCGTGTCCTCAAGGAAGGGTATTGTCAAACTGAACAACTTGTTAAGACACGGCGTTGGCGTCAGGAGCTTCTGCCATCGAATCCCGTGCACATTCTTGAGCCAAGGCAGGATTCACTTGGACAACACATCTACCTACGTGACGGGCTCTTCTCAACTGGCCCGTCAAGGGACACGGTGATGACGACACCAAGCACGTTGTGGGGCAGCATGGCGCAGTTGCATACCTTCACTGTGCATATGAACTTGGGGCGGTCAAATCTCAATGAGATTTCAATCACTAGATGAACCAGGTTGTAGCTTCTGCTTTGTAGTATATGATTTGCCGCCCCCTTGGTGCTCATGACAATTCGAGTTATGTGTCTGCGGCTCGTCCACTCCAACTCTGCTCAGAAGGGAATTTTATTCGTGTCCGCATCGTCTAGTTCGCAATATGTCACACTATTTGAGCTGGATCACATCACGACGACCAATGCAACAGAGCTGCCTACGTTCTACATCCCGCTGCCTTCACTTAAACTGGCTACGTGAACTTTGCTGTCAGGATATGCACTCATTCACGAGGTTGACGCAATTCATGGAGACAGGAACGCTTGTCCGCAGACGCTTCGTTTAGTCAATTGACGGTTGATGTCAATAATATGTCGCAAGTAATTCGGTGGGAAGACTCACCACTTGACGGACACCAATAGTATGCCTCGACTGCTCACGCAACTTCTCCCGCTTTGGATCCAAGAAACCATGTCATGCGTTCCAGACACTTTTCCACAGCGATTCGTCGAGTGGATCAAAGCGCGGCATCTGCGCAAGTTGCTTTGGAATGCACTCGGTGGCTCAGGTATCACCCTCCATGCCACGCATGGCTAATCCCATCTCTGGGTTCCACAGTTCACACAGAGAAGTCCACGTATCCGTTTGGCACCAATAGTCTCAAAAATGCATGAAATTTTGCAAATTCTAGCCAATTGAGTTCTATTATTCTAGTTGTTTTCAATATCCGGATAAGAACGTTGAAACTGCAGCCATGGCCAATCAAAAGTAAAGACCAAATACAAATTCGCATGGACGCGCCACAAGATGACAGCGGGCTCAACGGCATGGATGCGGAGGCATTGGCCCGTGAGGCCAAGAAGCGCGAGAATGATCCCAACACGTACAAGCGAAGTGGGGGGCGAAACGAACCTGTGAACAACTTGGAAGACATCTATCGGCAATGGGACGAGCTTATTCCGGCTGAAGAATGGGATCGGTACGAAGAAATGACCAAGTTTGTCGTGGAATGGAACCCGCAGACGCCGCGTGCTCTCGAGAAATGTTTGATTGCACTCCGCCGTCAATACAAGATCTTGCCCAAAAAGTCGCAGATTAAATTTGTGTACAACGTATTGGTGAAGCGTGGAGTGGCGCCGCCTCAATTGGCGATTGACTCGCTGCTGGTGAAGAAGGCCGGCAAGAGCCAAAGCGGGGTGCTGGTCGTGACGGTGCTCACGAGCCCATATCCCCACGGTCAAAAGTTCAGCTGTCAGTGGAACTGCTACTACTGCCCGAACGAACCCGACCAACCGCGGTCATACCTTCACGACGAACCAAGTGTACTTCGCGCGAACCGCAACCATTTCGATCCTGTGCTTCAATTTTGCGACCGCTGTGTGACTCTTGCATTGAATGGACACCCTGTGGACAAGATAGAGTTGCTAGTATTGGGCGGGACATGGGCATCGTACCCGGTGTCGTATCAAGAAGAGTGCGTCGCACCTCCATGCCCTCGATCGCCGTCGTTCTAAGGTTGCATTGATGTGTTAGATTCATCCGCGACTTGTTTTACGCTGCCAACACGTTCCACGACCGCGAGAAGCGCGAACGGCGGTCCCTCGACGAAGAAAAGCTCGAGAACGAGACGACGCTGGTCAAAATTATTGGTATCACGCTGGAAACCCGTCCGGACTGCATCACGCCCGAGGAACTGCGCCGGTTCCGTCGGTATGGGTGCACACGTGTTCAACTTGGGATTCAACATACGGACGACGGGATTTTGAAGAAGATCAACCGCGGGTGCACCACCCAAGACGCGAAGCGCGGTATGAACGCCAATCCTGTTGCGAAGAGGTTGGATGGCAATTGATTGAATGGTAGCGATGAAGCTTCTACGTGACTGCGGCTACAAAACAGACATTCACTTGATGCCCAACTTGCCAGGGAGCTCGGTGGAGCTCGACCGCGCCATGTTTGACTACGTTCTCCACTCGCCTGACTTGCAAGCGGACCAGTGGAAGATTTATCCGTGCGAAGTCACACCGTGGACGGTAATCAAGCGATGGTAAGGACGAACAAATTCGCTCTCGACAATCCATTGAGACTGGGGTGTAGGTACGACTCTGGCGAGTACCTGCCGTACGGCGACAACGAGTTGATGGCGTTGCTCATGGACGTTAAGGTGCACGTGCATCCGTGGATTCGACTTAACCGTGTCATTCGCGACATTCCGTCGCAGTACATTTTGGGTGGGACGGACGAGCCCAACTTGCGTCAAGTGATTTTGAAGCGAATGGAACAAGCGGGGCTCCATTGCCGTTGCATTCGATGCCGCGAAATCAAGGCCGACGCGCCCGCCGCGACCAAGGCCGAGCTCATTGTGCGCATGTACGAGGCGAACGAAGGTACCGAGTACTTTTTGAGTTTTGAAACCCCCGACGAGAAAACGATATGTGGGTTTTGCCGCCTGCGACTGTCGTCGACAGCGGGTGGTGGCGTCTTCCCCGAGTTGGAAGGCGCTGCCCTCGTGCGTGAACTGCACGTGTATGGCCAATTGGTTGTCGTAAACAGTGCGGACAAAACCAAGGCCCAACATGGTGGATTTGGCACGCAGTTGATGCTCAAGGCCGAAGAAATCGCCCAAGCCAACGGGTTCACCAAAATGGCCGTGATTGCAGGGGTTGGCGTACGCAATTTTTATCGCAAACTCGGGTTTGAAGTCGAAGGCGACGGTGAATTGATGATCAAACACTTTCCACCGAAAAAGTCAATCTGGTCCAAGCCCGAGTGGCGTTGGTTTGCGGCAGCAGCTGTCGCGACCGTCGCAATTGGAGTCGCAGCGCTCAAGAAACGCTAACACTTGAATGACTACTTCACTTCGTCGATCCTTGGCAATTGACATCGTTTACCCGCAGCAGTTGTCGAAACAACATTTGATACCTGTGCCGACACTTTTTGTCCTAGACCTTACTGAGTCTACGCTGCGGCGGCTGCTGTCCCGGCGCCGGTCATGTCGTTCAAATTCGCTTTGCGGTTGTCGCTAGCTGTGCCGATACGTTTCTTGTCGTTCTGCAGCATTACATGCCCAACTACATGAGATGGCCTCGATACAACGCGACTGGTACCCAAGCGTTTGTGGTCGATGTAAATCAATGCACACCTAAGTGTGGACCACGAGTCCACCACGCCCATCGATCTCGCGACGACTCACATGCCCAATACGTACGCGGTGGACGAGTAAGAAGCACCCGACATCCATGGCACTTGCTCTTGTCGACCGTCGAATACTCAAATTGGAACCTGCTCAGCACCACCCTGCTTCCCCACATGAACGCGCACAACTGCTGAATGGATGTTATGTAGCCAAACGGAGCTACTGGCGCGGCTTGGAATTCAAATATTGTCGACTTTTGTTGTGTATGCATCTCTTTGGTTTCGCCATTGGGTCTGCTATTGCATGGCCATTCCGTTGTGGCAAACTATAAACGCATTCGGGGTCTTGTTTGAGCTACGGCTTGGTTGACGCAGCAAGCCCAGAAGTCGTCCACGATGGTGCCGATGCAGTTCATGTTCAATTGCTACTGGGCACTCGCGTCCAACCGGTCCATGGTGGCCATGTTTTCCATCATGTTCAACAAAAACTTGTCAGTTCGAGCAGCAAGTTCGCTTCCTGAACGCAACTTTGAGTCATGATGGTGCCGACCCAGTGAATCTGAACCTGCTCATGTTTCGGACGGTTGTGGGGACGTTTGGGTCCATCGACGCGCACAGTGCCCGTGTGCCTTCGTCCAGTTGGTTGTTCGAAAGTCGTGACGCGGTTCATGCGGCCATTCAGCGAACACCACGCACGCGCAAAACAATTATGCGCTGCTGAAAACCCTCATTCGGGTGTCATAAGCTTGGCTAGAGCAAAAAGCACTCCAGGTTGTCAGTGAATGTGTGCTGTGTCGTGAATAGTAGTCCAGAGCAGTTTGGAGCTGTGAACGATGGAGTGCAATTGTATCTCATCAAAGGCCGGTCGTGTCGACCTATCCGTTGCTACACATGCAATTGTCCGTCGCGGAACCTGCGACGCTTCAAAGCTTCGTCGTGGCGTTTCTATTCCGGGCACAGAACCTTGACGAGAGAGCTTCATGGACACAAATAGCGAGAGGTATATGATCGTTCGATACCGCGTCCAGAGGTTTCAACAGAATTCCCACCACCATGAGGTGGAGGAGTTCAATGTATGCCGTCGACATCAAGCGATGGCAATCATTTGTCTGTCGACGTCATGCGTTTGGGCTGGTCCCATCGCCCAGATATAAGCCTTGGTGCCATGGATGGATTCTCAAAAAGGACAATTTGCATGGGCAGCTTGGATTTTCGCCATTTTATAATCAATTTGAGCAGTTAACTGCGTAAATGCAGAAAATGTTTTGATTGGCTATTAAGAGAAGCGTTTGATTGGTTTGTTTGCCATTTCCACTTGGAATTCAAGCAAACATGCTGTGTGGCACCACAATGCGCGGGGCCGGTGGCGCCCTCGCATGGGCCCGGCGTACGATGTCCTCAATCAGCCCACGACATCTCGCATCACTTGAAGCAGAGGTCCTTCAATCGCTCAAGCAGGTTCAAGACGACTTGGTGGGTCAAGACTTGATCACGCTTGGCCGTGTCAAAGTACGTCTCGTTTCGACACCTTCGCATCCTGACGCTCTCGTAGAACTTGCAAATCACGGAAGAGCATGCTGTGTCATGCACGATTGACTCTCCGTCTCCTGTGTTGTTGCAGAACCAAGAGGTTGGCGATTCATACCATCTTCATAGCGTTCGTACATTGCATACATAATTGCTAACCATCAAGGCTGTCAGTGGATCACGCAAGCCACGGACCGCATCAAAGCGTTGCCGTGGGTTCAGAACGCAGACGTGACTCTATTGCACCCGACCCCACGCAACATCCAAGCGAATCGCTCGTCGTCCCTGGCGAATGTCGGCAATATCATTGCCGTGTCCAGTTGCAAAGGCGGCGTCGGCAAGTCCACCGTCGCTGTCAATTTGGCATTTGCGTACCGTCCAAGCTCTTTCCAAATCGTTTTTCATTCACGCTAACACGTACTGTTTAGTCTGAAGAAGCGCGGGGCCCGCGTCGGCATCCTCGATGCAGACATCTACGGCCCTAGTCTACCATCAATGATCTCGCCGCAAGACGTTGCTATTCGAAAGTCGACGGCAAATCCGAACTTCGTGCGACCTGTGCTGTTTGAGGGTGTGCAATGCATGTCGTTTGGGTTTGTAAATAGCAAGGCTGCGCCTGGCGCTGGAGGCACGAAATCCACGTTGACACAAGTCTTTTTTACGATGTGGCCGTAGGCAAAGGCGCGGCAGTCATGCGGGGGGCGATGGTGTCCAAGGTCATCGATCAGGTACATTGCGTGCCGATACATTAAGATTCCGAACGGATAGCGCTTGATAGCTCGTGCTTGGGACCGAATGGGGAGTCCTCGACTACTTGGTCATCGATATGCCGCCTGGCACAGGCGACATCCACATGTCGCTGGCGCAGCAAGTCGCGATCACGACCGCCGTCATCGTGACAACACCGCAAAAGCTCAGGTAAGCTAGTAAAAGAGTCACTCCCACTCAGACCACTTTGGATGATTGTTGCTGTTGTAGCTTTGTCGATGTGGAAAAGGGCATTTCCATGTTCGAAGACCTCAAGGTATGTCAAAGCTCCTTTCTCTACAAACACCGAAAAATGAGCATGCGAGTCACTTGAGCACTTCCACCTAGGTGCCGACGTCGGCCGTCGTCGAAAACATGTCGTATTTTGACTGTATCCACGGCCACCGCCACTATCCTTTCGGTGTGGAAAGATTCATTCCACATGCTGTTAGTCGATCTTTCCAATGCACTTGGTAGGCAAGGGCTACCTCGACACGCTGCAATCGCGGTACAGCATCCCGTACACGTTCCAGTTGCCGATGGCCGATGCCATGAACGAAAGCGTCGACTCTGGCAGGTCGGTCCCCGTCTCGCAGCGAAAGAAGTCATTTGATATGTGGGGTGTTAGTCCTCTGGTACTGACCGACGCGCTGCCGGGCATGACGGCCGTCTACGATGGGTTAGCGACCACTGTAGCGGAAGAATGCGTCAAACTCAAGCACTTGGCCCGTGTGGCCCCCGAGCTCTTGTTCGACAAGACACGCGGGATGGTGCTGCGCTTCTTCACCACGGAAAGTGCTCAAGAAACAGTCTTGTCCCCCGTGGATCTCCGTGCGAGGTATGACAACAGTGTCTGGCGCATGACTCTAGAACACCTGGATGTAGATGCCGATGTGCCCAATGCATTGAAGAATTTACGGGAAAGCAGGTGCGAAAGACCATTGGACGCAACGGGGTTGTGCCAACGTGTTCATCTGCACAAACGACTAGATCTTGGACCCAGCTACGATTCCAGACGACATTCGACCCACAGCGGTCCAGAGGAAGGTGTGACTATGACGCGTGCTCTATTGGTGTGCGTTACAGCTGCATGCAGGGAAACTACGCATTTGCTGTCGTGTGGAGCGATGGCCACTCTTCGTCATTGTACACATTCGAGCATTTGCGGCAACTGGCCAAGGATGTCCAATCTGACTGAGGGGATCTCGGGGTCACGCTTCCGAGGCAATGGGGTCGAATGAACGTGTTCTACATCAGCGCCGTGTTTAAAAGCAATGATTAACAGAACCGATCCTGAAGTTAGGTGCAGTGGGGTAGTAAACCTCCAGCGGTGAGGCTCGTTGTCAGGAGCATCAGCACAGAGCGGACGACTGTGCCTTGATTCTACTCTAGGCGTTCTCCATTATGTTGCAAAGCTAAGGTATCTCTGCATCCAGTGCGGTGGGCACTGCATCCACTTGCATCACTCATGCAATGAGATGGAGGACAGGTCACATGGTTCGCCGACCGTCACCCAACAACGCCGTCCAATGCCCCCAATTCCTCTGCCGTTGGTTCCACCTCTGTTGTGTCCATGACGATGTAGAATCGAAACTTCAGCGATTCATTATGGCAATCACATCAAATAATTGCTTACAAATTTCAAGTTCAATTTAAATTTACGAAAAATATTTTGAAAAATGAACACCATTGAATTTTGTGTGGCACGGCACACCGTCTCGTCGGGGCCACCGCGACTACCTACCGCTTAGCCCAACGCCATCCTGCCGACATCATATCTTCCAAGCCACTGATCAAAGCACCACTATGCTACTTCGTCGACGTACGGCTGAGTCTGAGCAACTGCTGTCGCAACCCGCGCTCAAGCGAAGAGGCCAGGTTGGAAGTGGCGGCCATCGACCCATCGAGCCTGCGACGACCCGGTCCACAGCGAGTGCCTTTTCCGCGTTCAAGCGCACGAAGATGAGCAACTTTGTCGCGAATGATGTGCCTGCAAAGGTCGCTGAGGTCAGTCCACACGGCAAATGGCATGCTCTCGACACGGAAAACAAGATGCAGATGCAGCAAGTCCCAGTCGTCGAGTTTGGTCGGTTTGAAATCGAAACGTGGTACCCGAGTCCATATCCGACGCACATGTATCCCGACAATAAGCTCTTTGTGTGCGAAGACTGTCTCGGGTACACGTCGACGAAGCGATTGCTGGAGCACCATCGCAACGACGACTGTCCGCTGGCCAAACAACGTCCGCCTGGGCGTACCATATACGAAGAAGCCATGCCGGATGCGCCATCCTCGTCTCTCGTTCTCGTGGAAGTCGACGGCATGACCAGCTCCACGTACTGCCAGAACCTGTGCCTGCTGGCGAAATTGTTTATGGACCAGAAGACGCTCTACTTTGACGTGAGTGTGTTTTGGTTCTACCTCCTCTGTATTGACGACAAGCGCACGGGCGGCGTCCATCCGGTGGGGTACTTTTCAAAGGAAAAGGCCAACCCGGACCAGTACAACTTGTCGTGCATTGTCGTGTTTCCACCGTATCAACGACAAGGCTATGGCTCGTTGCTCCTGTCGCTGTCGTACGAACTCACGAAACGCGAGCACACGGTCGGGACGCCTGAAAAGCCGCTGTCGGCGCTCGGTCGCTCGGCGTACATGGAATATTGGCGCTTCATTGTCCTCACCGAGTTATGCAAGATGGGGTCGTCCACATCAGCGGTCTCGATCCAGAAACTTAGTGCCACGACAGCCATCAAGCCCGAGGACATTATCGAGACGCTGCGGGCATGCCAAGACCTTGTCGTGTCGGAAAAAACGGTGCGAGCGACGGCGAAGACTCCCATGGTACGTTTCTCGATCGAGCATCACGGTGACGACGACTGGTCAACGTGTGTCGTAGAAACAAACGTTTGGCATCTGCCACGTCACCGCCAAGGCACTGCTGGCCGCGTCAAGACCCGTGCGATTATGTCGCCCGCGGCTCTTGAAATGGACGCCGCCCAAAGTCTTGCGATAGCCATATATTTATCCTCCGTCCCTTGCATGTTGTACCGCCGCAATGAACACGTCTCTGCTATTCAAGTGTAAAATGTCCATACTGTTTCACGTACGCCATCCACACGGCATGCTCTCCTCGCAACTTGCGATGCCCTCGCACTTCGTTGTGGTTTGTGGCAGTCTACTTGAGGGCGACGGATGCAGGTCATCGTTCCCATAACGAGTTCGATTCAAGGAGCACCAACTCAAGCTACGATGCTTGCTACAGCCTTCGTGCAAGTTTCTCATGGCCGTGGCTGGCTCTGTCGTGCACTTGATCGTGCGTGAACCCACACAAAGTCGCGCGTGTTCGACTTGGTTGGCTCGTCTTCGTGCCATTCAAACAACGCGTGCGTCCGGTTCTTGACCTCGAAGAGACCGTAGCCATACCTGTTGATGGGAAACTTTAGCATGTCCACCTTTGGGATCGTTCTCGCCCCACCTGGCTCTTCGATATGCAGACCAGACTGGCCGAGGATGGATGAACTTGTCGGCCAGCCCTTCACGATTCCCGCCATCTCCAATCGTGATGTAGATCGGCGCGTTGACCGTGAGCTCGTTGCGGTAGACTGGCAGGGTTCGTTCATAAGAGTGGACATGACCAGCCAAGACGAGGTGCACTCGATGGTCGAAGAGGAGGTCTTCCATGTCCTTTCGCATGGCATGCTGCGGCTCGACCTTGCTCTGATGCGCGCGATTGCTGCTGTACCAAGGCCCATGCATCATGACGACGATCCACGGTGTTACACTGCGGTCCACTCGCTCAAGGTCGCGGCCAACCCACTTGTACTGGGCCGACCCGCGATAAGTTGGAAGATACGGCGTCAGCACCACAACATGGACCGACGCGACGTCGAACGAATAGAAGAGATTCCCTCGAGAAGCGTTGCTTTCGGCAAAAGGCATGCGGTACCGCGCTTGGTATGCGTCGAATGTAGTCGAGTGGCATGAAGTTTCAATCTCGTGGTTGCCAGCAGCCATCATCCTACCATCCGCAACGTGAACGCTGCCTCAATAGAGCGAATGCTGCACCAGGGAATGCAAGACGTGGAAGGCTCAACGAGGGAACCCCATGTATCCCATCGAGTTTGCACCGTGTCCGCGTATGAGAGATCGCCTGCGACATGTATGTAACTCGGGTGCTGCTAGAAGTCCATGCACCTGCAAGGAGAACGGCTCTTACGGCCGAGTTGAGTTGGATGTACCCCAAAGTTTCTTCCGAGTAATTGGTTTGGCTACGCAGTGCGTTGTCGTGTGCGCACTCCATACAAGAGCCACTCACCCCAAGTCGCCAACAATTGCAAGCGTAAGTTGTGCATTCACATCTCCTCGCTTCGGTGGGGTACGGAACGACAGGACTTTTGACCACCCTGACTCCATCCCGCCAACGGTATCTACAAGTTTGCCATTAGGGTCGCCACGTAAAAAGACATGCTGATGGAGCGCATAGAGCGTACAAAAGTAGGTGGTGTTGGGCTGCAACGATGGCAAGAGCACGTGATGCATGTACCCAGAGGTGTAGTGACAGAATTTGTACTGCGCGGCAGGCTGAGTGCCTCGACCTTCCAAGTCCAATGAAGCATTGTGGAGGCCATACTTAACGCGGGACTCGCTTGTTTTCTCCGTGACCCAACTGATCGCCATGCCAGCAGAGTTGACTCCCCCAATTGCAATGTGCACTTGCTCGGGACCACCCGAAGCGACCGCATCCACTGAAGACGACATCCACGAAAGACATAGCACAACCAGTCCGCACCACCATAGCACTCGGATCGTCCTTGCATCACGCGTCGTTTGCATCGTTGTCGTGGGGTTTCTCGTTCTTTCTTGCGCGATCTTCGCGACGGCAGCCATGTGGGTTCTCGTCCGCCTCTCCTCTGTTTCATTGGTTCAAATTCACCATTTTCAGCCAATCCAACGATTCCTTCATTACCTCCTGCCAATATCCGGTCTCGTCAACCGGATCCTTCGGCGCACGATCCGGCCGTCGACATGACGGCGTCCTTTCTTTAGCATCCCACGTCCATGGCTCCACCGCCGTGCGCGCAACAAGCCGACCCAACGACCCGTGGGCCTCCCTTGTAACAGTGGGTGGCTGTGTGCTGCCGTTTCCCATACGAGTTCCGAGTGGTTTCAGGGGTACAGCCTCCCAGCCAATGACGACGACGCGTGATAAAATTCGCTTGTACTGGGCCTCTCTATGGATTTATTACGACGGGATTTCTCGGGCGGTTGTCTGGGTGGCTCCCAGTGTTACTATCGCCACGTTGCCTCGAGCATGAAGAAGTCCGAGCTGGCGAAGGCGATCCGCAAGATCCTGGACGCGTCCGACCTCGAAACGATGAGCCGCAAGATGGTCCGCAAGCAGCTCGAATCCACGTTTGGTGTGTCCATGGAAGAGTACAAGAGTTTTATCAATGACGAAATCACGAAAATCATTGAAGAACAAGAGGAGGACGACTCGGGCGACGACGAAGAGGAAGTGGACGCCCCGCCCCCGTCCAAGAAGGCCAAGAAGGGTGGCGCCTCCAAGGTCAAGGCCGAACCCAAGAAGCGCGCCCCACGCAAGAAGAACGAGGACGGAAGTGCCTCGGGTGGGTTTGCAGTCGAAATGCTGCTCAGTCCCGAATTGTCGGAAGTGCTCGGCATCACTCAAAGCAGCCGCCCGCAACTCGTCAAAAAGATGTGGGAATACATTCGCGAACAAGGGCTACAAGACCCCAACGACAAGCGAACCATTATCCTCAACGACGCCCTCAAAAACGTCTTTCAACGCGACTCGTTCACCATGTTTTCAATGAACAAGTACCTGAAGCGACACGTAGTCAAGCCAGACGACCTTCCGGCCGGTGGGTGGGCCGACATCCAGCGTGATGGCGAGTCGAGCGAGGAAGACGAGGAAAAGACTGCGGAAAAGGAGCGCAAGAAGGCGGCCAAGTTGGCGCGAAAGACACAATTGAAGGAGACGGGCGAGAAACCGAAGCGTGCTGCACCCGCTCCGAACTCAGGCATCAACGCGCCTCTCACTTTGTCGGAGGAGCTGTCAGATCTGTTAGGCGAAGTCCAGATGAGCAGGCCGCAGGTCGTCAAAAAGCTGTGGGAGTACATCAAGGAGAACAACCTTCAAAACCCCGACAACAAGCAAGAAATCAATTGCGATGACACGCTTACGCACTTGTTTGGAGAAGACAAGGTGACCATGTTCTCCATGAACAAGCTGCTCAAGCCACACTTGCTCGGCAAGGCCAAGGTCCCGGCGGACGAGTCATAGACAAAAGGGACGACCTGCAACTTGACCGCCCCCACACGACGTAGTACCATGAATAAAACACCTAAAACTCCACATACCCCACGACACGTTGTTAAAGATCGAGCAAGCGACGAGTCTCCTCTTCCTTTGTGATCTTCTCCTGCTCCAATGTTTCCTTGGCGAGCTGGTACTCGGCCGCGATCTGGTCCCTCGGTTGGGTGGCTGCGTACGCTGACCCCAAGTACGTCGACTCAGCCTCGGCGACTTTGGCGTACTTCAAGATGGCCTCTCGGGGATCTTCACTGCGAATCGACTCGCTCTTGATTTGATCCCGCATGAAGAATTGCGTAAGGGTGCCACCGCCAGTGCTCCCGCCAAACCCTGGGCCCGTGATAGGCTTGGACGGTTTCTTGGACGCAATCGGGTCCATGCGAATCTACCGTCACCGCATGTCGCTCTCTCATCATGTGGAACAAGCAGTCGTGGATGAATCACCTTGGCGTATTTTCGCTTGTTTGGCTTCTTGTTGTTCGCGTCACGAAACATGGGCAGTGCATGCGGGTTGACGATTGCACCGTCGGTTGACTCGTCAATGCGGACGTACCCTGCGCTCGCCAGCGGTAGCTTCTTCGTTGCACTCAAGAGTACGCCCCGCGTGCTGATCGCATCATCATAAAACACTCGGACGCTGCCGGCGCTCGACCCGACAAACACCTACGGCGCAAATAGTTGGCATTCAACTTGCAGAGAGACACAGAGCATAGATCAAGGTCTTTACCTGGTTGATTTTGGAATGCCACGCCACGCATACAGCGCTTTCATCTGCCTGCATGTCGATGGAGGTGAGGGGGGTGTTGACTGCCGTGAGGACGTCGAAGAAGAGGACTTGTCCATGGCGATCCTTCCCTGAAGGCACAGACGTCCCGACGGCAACGGCGGTGCCGGTCGCATTGAACGCCATATTCGCCACACCAAAGTGACTCGGGACATCCGTCAGCTAGGGAAACCTCGCGATTCAAGGATGGATTCAATGCCTTTCTGGAGTTGTCATACCGTTTTCAATGGCGAGGCCAATTTTCGAATATCCCAAAGCTTGACACAGTCGTCACTGCACGACCGGGTTCCAAACACCTTTTCGTTGGCAAACTTGATGTTCGACACAGACAAGTCAGCACTGCCAGGAGCGTGGGCGCCTTGGAGCTTCAACGACGGGGTCAACGTGGTCGACCGGCGCAAGTCGTAGCCAAACACGGACCCTTCCGCAGTCGCCCCGAACACGACAGAGCCGTCGATGTTGTACGCACACGTCGTCACTTCAATGCGTTTGCCCTGTTTGCTCTTGAACTTGATCACTTGGTCGTTCAAAAGCTTGTTGAAGGCGGTCTTTCCGTCAAGTTTCCACAGCCGCACGGTGCCGTCCAGGGCACACGTGGCCATCGACTGCTTGAGCGTCGGGTGCCACGCGCCGCCCGTGCAGCTGTGCGTGTGGCCCTTTGTGTGGACCATGTCCATCACGTACATATCACCCTTGACAAACTGGTGCTCCTTCACGCCTTCTCGAGACAGCACCGTGGGCTGGGACGAACCCGTCACGGCCAGCACCTAGTCATGGCGTTGTCATCCACAGCGCGGAAAGCACAACTTACGCGATCGCCCGTCGGACTGTAACTCAGCGCCATGATGGGGTGACCTTCTTCGACTTCGTTGTCTCGAAATGGACGCACTTGACGAGCCATGCCCGCAAAGTCCCACAACTTCATGTGGTAGTCCATTGATCCAGTCGCGACCCGAGCACCTGGTGCATCGACGGCGATGCTTGTGATGGACTTCGTATGCGACGTCAAGACGACTTGATTCTTCAGCGGCAAGTTGTACCTAATCGCGATTGAGGCACATTGCTGTGGAGTTGGAGCAACCACACGTACCGCAGAGCAAGGTCGCGCGAGAGGCTCTCGCCGTCGGCGTCGTCGTCATCGCTGTCCGACTCGGGTCCATCTGAACTCACTGCTGCATCTTCTACTTCCTCTTCCTTTGGCTTGATGTTGGGATTGTTCTGAGGACCTCGACGAACAGATGGCTGGGGTTTGGCTTCACTGCTGTCGTCTTCGTCCTTTGGCATGGTTGCAACATGCTGGACTTTTGGTGCCTGGGTCACCATTTCCATTGTCAAACGGCGGATTTCCTCGTCGCGAGCAAGTCGTTCGGCGGCCTTTTGCGACTGCTTGGCACTGTTGGTCGTTGCAAATCCAGTTGGCAATTGCGCCAATTCAGCGATCGTCGACGTGCCTCTTGTCGGGATTGTCGACTCGGGAGCTTGATTCAACCCGCGAACAATATACTTTCGCGTACTGGCTCCGAACACAACCTCGGACCCGTTGTCGACAGCTTTGCGAAACTCGGATTTTTCTGAAAGGGTCTCACCGTCCACCACTGTACCTTGTGCCGATTCCAAGTCCACAACTTCAACAGTACCTGCCTTGGTGTGCACAATTGCAGCATGCTGCCGAGAGATGCTTGGATGTGCCAACTCAAAATCGCACACGTCCGTGTTGCGGCCAAGGACAGTGCATGCTTGTTGTCCAATGGGCAGTTTCTCGGTGAGCTTTACTCCATCCTTCCACACCTCAAGGTACGCTTTCGAGTTCAATCGAGTCGGAACTCCGGCCCTATCGCATGAGGTCGTCATACTTTGCAAAGCTGTCATGTGCGCGTACCATTTCGGCGTCGGGAATCGCTTCGACATGATGTTGGTGTATGTGCGGTCTTGTGGGAGATTTGGAATCACACTAATTCATTACAATTCTTTCAACACTAATTTGTAGTTCGAATTTGTGGATCGATGAGGAAACAGGTCGGATTCAAATTGGTTCGTCCTGGTTTGCCGCCAAACATGGCGCCACACGGACGACAAGGTCGGTACTTGATGGGAGGATCTCCTTAATTCTTGAAGCACTTGCGGTACACTACCAAGCTGCTGCTCCAAAACTAAAGTGATATTGTGTTTCATTCGGAATTTGACACCAAGCCATCGTACATTTTTCCCGTAGATAATTTAGAGTCCAATCCTTCAGCTTGAAAGCTTTCCAAAATAATCGAAAAACTCATCGTGACAAAAATTCCTGTATTGCACGATATTCCTATACTACACCTTTTCC
>NW_008580153.1:842982-851025 GCF_000520115.1 Aphanomyces invadans
CTTGGTTATGCTGCTGCAGTGTACGTCCATGTCTACTACTCGAGTTGGTAGCATGTCCATCGCCCGAACAGTCTCTTGTGTGCTGCTCTAGTCCCCCGTCGCTCCCGGGTTGATGCTTTGCCTGACCTCACTCGACCGAAGTCGTGGGAGACTCTGCACGAACTTTCGAGAATTCTCCAGGGACATTCGAGACTGTTCGAGTGAGGGAGAATGAGTACGCGAGCAATGCGATCCGTTGTCCAACATGCTATCCAACTGGGACGATCACTTTTGAACTTTCTCTCATGACGCAAGCCCCTACAGCCCCCAACGACGCGCAGAGTCAGCTCCACAACGTTGCCAAGACTGCGCGTGACATCGAAGAAATCCTCGTTCAACGACTGCCCAACCAAAGGAAAATCGTCGCCGCATCAGCAGCTGCAAAGAAGTGGCTCGCCATGTCGATTTGGAAACATGACAACGATCGGATCCTCGCAGGGCATCGCCAAGTGAAGATGAGCCTCAAACATTATTGCCGTCGAGTGCTTAGCCAAGCGGAGGACTTGACCAAGCTCCTCTTTGACTTGGACCTTATCCTCAGCGACGGCGACGCCACTGTTCGCCAAGAGCGCAAATGTATCGTGGGGAAGATTCAAGAGTTGCTCTTGGTGGCGGACAAGATGGCCGTGCAAAGCGATCGGTTGACTCGCTTCGTCCATTTATGTTTGGCCCATAAAACCAAGTGTGTGTCTGCAGCCGTCCCAGATGACGATGCGACCACCGACACATCGAGCATTGGCGACCTTGGCGACGACTACGAGCTCGTGGAATGGATGGCGGAGCATCACAAAAGCGCTGACTCGGGCGACCTTCCCATTGATACTGATGCAACCTCTGACGAAGTTCACTGTGACGGCGGCACGGACGCGCGTGCTTTGGGCGACAGTTCGTCAACGGTTGAAGCGAGGGAAGCGCAGACGATGGGCCAACATGCTGTCCATCCGATCAGTTGCGAGCAAGTGACCCCCAGCACGGATAACATCGCCATCACAGGCAGCAACACCGCCGTGGACGAGCCCATTCACGCATGCGAAGCCAAGCCAGGCCAGAAAGACGAGGCATTGCTCCAGCGGGACGAACCCGGCCGTTCGCGTGATGATGACACAACTTCGGCAGCGTCACCCAGCTTGGCTAACGATGCAACTTCCAAGAAGCCCCACATGGTCCACGTCCATGTTCATGGCCGCACGTACGTGGCGCCAATTCAAGGCGACACGACCCACATCTACATCAACGACCCAAACTCGTACGACTGCATCGCACCCTACTACATCCCACACGTGCGAAGGTGCGCGCCAGAGATTGCTATGCGCACCCGACCGAGGCTCTTCCATCCAGCACTTGTGCGCCAAGAACCTGTGGTGATGCCGTCGCCATTTGCTCCCTTTCGAGGATACCTTTGGTGAATCTATACTACTACCGCGCTCCATCAGTATGCACTTTTATCTAAACACCACATCATCCAGACTGTCGTTTGCACTTTTCCTCTTGGTTCGTTCAGCAGCACTCCATTGGGAGCCAGCCAGTTTTTTCATTTACTTATCTGCTATGCGTGGGTAATCCGACGTGTACATTCACCATTGTATGAGCCAAGTGAGATGAAAACGAGCATGCCACTCGTTCCTTCGGTCGGGGTTACCAGATTTCAATGGCGTTTTGCAGCCGCTCGACTTCGTCCTGCGAGATGGACTCATTGTGGCTCGTGTGCCCTCGAGCCACAATCTCGTCGGCAACCTTCTTGGATGCGTCGACAATGCCGTGTACCGAGGCAAAATACTTGGCGTCGAAAGCGTCCATCAGGTTGTCGGAAGCCCGAACGTGGTCCGACAGCACAACCAAGTTGCCTGCGTCGATGGGTCAGTCCACTTAACGCACGATGCAACAACTGTGAAGCGTACCAGCCTGCCACTCATCATCCGCTTCGTTGAAAGAAAGAGTCCGCGGAATCGACCCAAACGGCGTTTGGATCCCCAAGGGGCTCGGCGTCCACGAGTCGCATTTCGTCCACGACGTAGTTGGTTCATTTGCAACGTTTGCAGGAGAGGTGCCTGCTGCGACTTCTCGTAAGGCAGATATGGCCAGCGACAAGTAGTGGCCCAACACCTACAAGACGTTGATTCGAGGATGCCCGGTGACTGCAGTCAGGTCGAATACTATACATTGTCTTGTCCACGTGCATTGTTCAGGGTCGAAAGCCATGTTAACGCTTCAGAACAAGCCACCGGCAGTCGCTGACCACGCCGACCGACTCGCATTGCATCCGAGGATGCAATGTGCAACATCCACTTTGTCAAAAGAACGCCCTTCACGTCCTGGGTTTCGTCTTGGTCAATGCGGGCCAGTTCCTGGGCGATCGCGACAAGAAACCATCCTCCAAAGTCGTCCCATAGCCCTTGACACTCTTCAAACACCCGAACGAGCTCCTCTTGGCCACATATTTGCAGCCACTCGTCGTCAAAGCGAGTGAAGTCTAACGGTGTGTCTTTTGGCACCATATCCATGATCATGCCATCTAACCATCAAATTGTAGGAACCACCATGCAATGGGAGAGAAAGCATGGAGTCCGTACCTGGTGAAGCAAATTCGCCATACTGTTGGCCGCGAATCAAAAGCGGTACGATGGTTCCACTCAACGTTGCTACGTCCAGGCCAAGGAGCTGACCCAAGGGCTCGTTGTGCCCTACACTAGACTGTTTCACTTCCAGTAGAATGCATTGACTTCATGATCGAGTCGTACGTAGTCGTCGCGCCAAGGCAACCCCAACGCGGGTGACTCGTTGCTTGATGGCTGCGTCTTGGGGATGCCAGTAATGCTCAAACAACCACTGGAGGAGGGTTTGACATGCCAGTTGCAGCGTTGGCAACGACGGAAGCTTTGTGTGCGCTGCTTCGTGCCGGATATCGACAATCCAAAGGGGAATTCCAATGCGCAAGGCCAGAGAACTCACGGCTTGAGCGTACGCCCCTCGCTGGGAAGCATCGACAAGGCCATTGACACAGCGAACGATGGTAGCGCTGTAAAGTAGTCGCAATTCTTCGTGGGATCGATACGCTGATCGACCAGGAAGGGCTAGCCCATGGATGTTGTCATGGCAACTGATTTCGACCAGTTGCGCGGTCACCTCCACAGCGACAGGAACATCACTTCGTGCTCGCCATGCTGCCATGTATGAAAGAGCGCGTAGCTTTCGCGCGTGCAGCGAGACGGAGCCAACATCAAGGTCAAGTTCGATGGCAAACACGTCGGCATAGACTGCCTGCCATTCTGTCCAATCCATCCATACCGCAAAGGACTTTCGACCAGAGTACAGGAAGTTCTTGTCCTTTACAAGTGGGGCAAGTCCGTCAATCCCTTCGGCATCTACTTCGCGTGGCGTCAGTGAAAGGATCGTCGTCGTGGCCGCGATTACCCAGTTGCGTCGAGTCCATGATTGTGCTTGAACCTCGTCTCGACTGGCTCGAGCCAAGGCCAATCACAGGTCCGGATTCTGTATTATAACAGTAGTTATAATTGTTACTTTGTCATGTGCATGACACACGCGACATCAATTCCTTTCCAAATAATTCTATAAATTAATTTACAAAGTATTACCACTCGAGACACACCAAAAATCTTTTGGCAATATCGACCCCATTGAGGCGGCAATTCGATGGGATGGAAGTCTTCGAGCACGGAGTGTTCGCGGCGAAGAGGCATCCATCGGATGAACGTAGCGCTGGCTTTGTTGCTTGGGATTACTGCAGGACCTCAAGTGGAAGCAGCCGAACCGTTCGCTGACTACCCGTACTGCTCCAACCATGTCGAGGAAAACGTGATCACACCCCTGCCCCACCCAGACAAATACACCCTCCAGCAGGTTCAAATTGTCATGCGCCATGGCGCTCGAACATTGGCCACACGTTCGTCTTGTTGGGCCGGATATAACGTCACGTGGTCATGCAATGCAAAATTTCGTGTGGTTCGTCGCAGTCCCTTGGATATTTCACGATTCTCACATGAGGCCAACCTTCTCCAGAGTCCACAACTCGACAACGCTACCAGTCTCCATCACGTGTACGATACACGGTACATGGACGGAGAAACTGCGCTCAAGGGGAACTGCCACATCGGCCAATTGCTCGACGAAGGCTATGCACAGGAGTTCCAAAATGGACGGTAGACGCCACGATCGGTCACTAGTCCCTGATCGACTTGTATTAGAACATTTCGCCAAGCTTACGTTGATACAGGCGCACTGTTCCCAGACAACAAGCCCGCGGATCTCACAAATCCTGACGGTGCGTTTATGTTGATTGCGTAGGAAAACTTCGTTTGTTTAGCTATTTTTCTAGACGTGTTCCTGAGCAGTACAGACATGCATCGTACAGTCATGTCTGGCCAAGTACGCATCGTACCATGCTGATCTTGAATTGCAAATCGTTTGCACACCGTAGCTCGTGGTCGACGCAATGTTTCCGCCGACACGCCCATCATCCGCTCTGGTACCGTGGCATGTGGGCGACATCGCGCTCTCGTCGTACGTGCCCAACCCAACAGCATGCCCCAAGTTGGCCGAAATCCAAGCGCGGTACGAGTCAAGTCCCCGCTACACGGCGTGGCTTGCCAACCAGTCGCATGTGGTGGAACTAACGAAGGCCACGTTTCAATCCTACGACCCGAGCGTACTGTTCGACTGTCTCTTGACTTCTCGATGCAGCCAGCCACAGAGTCTGCCGGACTGGCTGTCTCCTTCGCACTATAATGAAATCTTCACGTACGAGCGCGACAAGCGCATGAAGATTTACCTCGAGGACCCGTCGTACGCCAAAGTAAGCATGGCCAAGGTTATCCTTGCCATCCGCAATCGCATCCTGTCTCGAGTCGATGGCAATTCAACTGGTCCCCGCTTTGCACTATATTCAGGTGTGTGAAAATGCTGTGGGCATCAAGTCTTGAAGCAGCAGCATTGTAGGCCACGACGACACTGTCATGCCCGTGCTGGCGGCTCTGGGTGGGGCTGAATGGCTCCAAGACTGGCCTCCCTATGCAGCATTCCTGTCGTTCGAGTTGTATGCCAGCAAAGCAGGCGGCCATTTCGTTCGCTTCGTTTACCAAGGCCAACCACTGCTTCTACCTGGCTGTCAAAGTGAGTCGGAGTCGCCTCATCATGTTAGCCAGCCTCAATGCGATGCGCTGACTTGTGTGAACATCAGGCGATTCGCTGTGTCCATTGGAATTATTCAAGAATTTGACTACGTACGCAACAGACAAGTCGATCTGTGCTACTGCTTTGAAAGGTACAATTGCCGATGGGTGCTTTGATGGGCTGATGGTATGTGTAGTAACGGTGCAGCCAAACACAGCCACCAACTCAAATCGAGATCACGATCATGATGACGACCAGGAAACCCTAGTGAGTTTCAAGGCTCTCGTACTGTTTGTGTTTGTCGGCGTCCTTCTCGGTGTGGTGTTTGGGCTCATTATAGCCCGGACTCTGGCCAAGAATGGCCAAGATGCGCCCAAGGACAGCTCGGGCAAGCATGATTCGGTCTCGAAGAGCACATTCTTATCGATCCAAACGGACAACGACAAAGATTCGGGGGACAGTCCAAACGAGAGCGACGAGCTTCTGCTGTGCCAAAGCCCGAAACACAAATGATCATCCTGGTTTCACTTATATATTATACGGAAGGAATGGACACACTACATGGCTGCGTAATCCATTTCGCTGTCCAAGAGAGACTTCATCAGTTGGCTGTCTTCTTCCTTCGCCAGATTTCGACGGTGCTGGCGGTACACGACGTACCCAATGATGCCAAGCATAGCCACGCCAGCGACAAAGATCACGCTCGAACCAATGCTCAAGGACTGGGTTTCTTCCGCCTCAGCACTCGAAACAACTTGTTCCAGCGACGCCGAGACTGAATCTGCAAGCGCCTCGGACGTCAGCTGCGGTACTTGAGCGACTTTGTCGGCATCGTCTGGAGTTGCCACAGTCTGCAAGCACACCAAAAGAAGAACGAGTAGGGCCCGCGACGCAAATTGCACCTTCATGCCGACTCAAAGCGCTGCGCGATGACCGGCACCGCCGTAACTCCAACCGTGCCGTTCGACGATATAATTACACAACGGCCGCGATCTTTGGATTAACCTGGTATCTTGCATATCCTTTATAAATAAATAATTGGCAAAATCCATTTATCTGTAACAACAATTGACGCCCCAAACCCTCATCCTGTCGATTGCGCACGGGGGACAAACCACCATGCTCAAGAAAGGGAATTGTTAGCCGTCCATGTGCAGACTGTGGGTGTTGTAACATCGTATTTTTGAATGCTTGCTAAGTACTCAGGGCTGTAGGCCGAATGTCGATGTACCCTGTGCACCGACTTGTCTTTCGAATTGGAGGCCACATTGTATTGGTTTTAAGAGGGTTTGGTTGAACTCAGGTAATATGACAGTTGTTGCATTCAATTGCTGCATCGAAACCGCGCACCATTGGAATTTGAATCTGAACGGCGCTCGATGTGAGCCTCTCCGTGTTCGCTACTTTATGTACTACCGTTTGAATAACAACGTTTAATGTGGACATTAGAGGAGCACAGACAGCAGAAATCCCCGACTTCCACTCTCGTCTCGCCCTGGTGGTGTACTCAACATGTACGTTGACTGCGTTTCTATCACAACCTATGAAAAGTTATTGAGTTACTGCACCTGCCGGCTCGATGTTTGCCCTCGTTTGGTTGGTCAAGAGCTTCGTGCATAGTCCGGATAATGTCCGGTTGCCAAGGACGCGATGCCTTGCATACAAATTTCAAGACAGTTCTGATTCGTCCCTACTAAATCACAAGTATTCATTTTGAGAGGTCATCCTTGGCGATGGGAAGTGAGCTGGTTGGGGAAGATCGATGGTGCCATCCATTTCCATATTTCCAACATCGTCATGTTGTCCCGTGTGATCCGTTCTGTTGCCCGTGCCCCTGCCGCGTCCGCGCTCTCCCGCCGATGCTTCACTACCAAGTTCTCCCCCTCGCACGAGTACCTGACCATCGCCGGCAACCAGGCCACCATTGGTATCACTGACTTCGCCCAAAACGCATTGGGCGACGTCGTGTACGTGGAATTGCCTTCCGTTGGTGACCAAGTGACCAAGGGCGAAGTTTTCGGGTCGGTCGAATCCGTCAAGGCTGCTAGCGATGTGTACGCCCCTGCTTCGGGCAAGGTTGTGGAAGTCAACGAAGCTTTGGCCGATGAACCCAGCTTGGTCAACGACGGTGCTCAAACCACTGGGTGGTTCATCAAGATCGAATTGGACGATGTCAGCGAAACGTCCAACTTGCTGCAAGAAAGTGAGTACCAGGAACTCTGCGACAAGGAGGAAAAGCATTAAATACCCCTTATCCATTGTTGTCAAGTTATATGTGGTTCATCTTTGCAAAAAATCGTCGCAGTGCTCTCGCTTGCGACAACCAGAAGTCCTCTATCTACAGCGAGCGTACACATCACAAAGGAGAAAAGTCATACCGCAAAGTGCTGGGTGCATGCGCTCTGTTCTATGAAATCCCTGTTGTTTGGCTCCGCACCAAGGCCTTCCGCCTCGGCGCCGCCACACAGGACAATGAGATAACGATTGAATGCGTCGCCTACATATGTGAGGTGACGATACCTGTCATGGTTTAACCAGGCATTTTAATTGTATACATAACCTAGGTTAAAAATGCTTATAAAACTGGTATTTGAATGCCTGATTCTCATGTACGTTGTTGCATTCTGATTGGTCATCCCTGGGAACCAAAATCCACTCACCGGATAGTATCCGGATTCTAATTTCTCCTGAAAATCCACAAGAAGAAAGAATGCACGCTGCTGTGCCAAAGTTCCTGTCGATTCTCGCTGCGACAGAAGGAGTGGTGGCGGGTTCATTGGTGTGGAGCGCACGTACGCAAGTAGATTCATTCATTCAAGACCCTATTAACTATCCTGGAGGATGGATCCTGCCGCAGAAGAAGCAATGCGTTGATAT